>NC_072785.1:4230088-4360088 GCF_022539595.1 Amphiprion ocellaris
ACCTTGTTTGAAATGATCAATGTTATTCACTTCAACTGTCAGTGGTTTTAATGGTGTTACTGAATGTGTGTATTGAGAATGCCTGCCTGAACCCCTCTTAAATCAATCATCATTCTGATTTGCTGCATAATTTACATTTCAGCTTTCGTCATCAGATAATATAAGATGCTGTCTCATGAGAATGTTATGTCTCTGGTCATTCACAGTTCACTGTGTGACAACAGCTAAATTCTAGGGCAAGTATTAGTTTGGTAGTACAGTAGAATACTTGATTGACCTATTTGAACACTTTACCATTTCCATGACACCAGAGTAACAAATGCGAAGGGCAAACTGCCGTCCCTTGGTCTAGATACAGAAACGCACCTGCTTTCGTAAGCTTGTGATTGTCTTCTGCATGTCAGAGACAAAATCCTGAAAGTCATTAACTGAGGGTTCAGTGCTCTTTTTGGAGGTCACAGTAACATTTGCAAGACTTCCTAGGGCTGCCTCTGATCTGCAATTACAAAAAAGAAATACAAAAAGATAGAAAATTACATTCTATTTCTGTAACACCACTACTAAACATTTGGCATCAACATGTGAGCAGTAAATGCATGATTTGCCTCCCCATTGCACAGGATGCTTTTGGTATTTTTTAATACATTAATTCCTGGTGTTTTCCTTGCTGTCTTACCTGTTCTCCAGGATGCTGTTGGCAGGCTTATCCTTTGTGTAGCTATGCTCAGCTGATCTGCGTCCTCTAAAGTGGTACGACAGGGCATTGAACTGACCCTTAGTTCTGCAGTCTGGTGGGTCAAACACAACACAACACACTGCAGTTAACCAACAGAGGAAAAACAATTACAGAGGCTGACAGAAAACAGAACACACAAAAGAAACATTTTTCTTCCTAGCTGGATAGTCTCTGTTCATGAGCTTTGCTCTTTTCTTGTACAGTATATTTTGTCAAAGCAGTACGACTCATAATCTAGGCTGTACCAAGACTAACTGAGAATCATGTTTCCTAATAAAATGTAAAAAAACAAACAAACAAAAATTGTTCACTGTAGCTTGTTGTCTACAGACAAAGAATTGATGAGGCCACGTAACTGCAGGGCAACTCAGTCCTTCGACCAAACTGCAAAATTTTGACCAATGAGTCACATTATGACTATTACTCCACCAAGGAACGCAGCGGAGTTATGTGACGATCGGCGTTGGTTTGTCTGTCTGTCTGTCTGTCTGGCTGTTAGCAACATTACTCATAAACAGACCAACAGATTTGGATGAAATTTTCAGGGAAGGTCAGAAATGACGCAAGGACCAGGTGATTAGATTTTGGCAGTGATGCAGCTTATAGTCTGGATCCAAGGGTTTGCTAAAAATTTCTGTATCATTGTGAGATAGGAGCATGGTCAGGGAATGAGCAGCCTTGGCGGAGTACTACGCTCTCTGAGTGTTTTCGTGTTAATATTAATACTGAACTATTTGTGCTCAACATTTCTATTTTAAGCTCTAAGTAAACACCTTATTCTTCCAAATCCAGCATAACAATTTTGGAATACTGGTCTGAGTGGAGATGAGTCCATGTACACAGATTAGCTGAAATCTTTCACTTATGTGACTGAGCAGTAAATCATAAATGGAAAACTAAAAAGTTTGTTTTTAAAAGATTGAAACTCTCTCCTTAATGGTCATATGCATTTCTACAACACAACAAATAACCCAAACTGAAGGACTATATGTTTTCCAGTAACAGCAGTGCTTTATAACTAAGTCAGTATAAAAGTAACGCAACTTTGTTGATTATAAAATACCAACACTCACTTAGCTACTGTAAACTGATGTCCAACATTAATTTGGTACACACCAAGCATAAACTGTGTGGAATGTTGCTGATACTGTAACACTGGTGGCTGAAGTCCAAATATCTGACATCATAGATGTTTGTGGGTAGAGTCTGGAGTTCATATATAGCCAAGTGATTTGTATGCTCTTTTTCCCTCAATGCCTCTTGCATGACTTCATGAGCGATTTAATGGAAAAAAGGTAGAAAGATTTTGGCTGAGTGTTTCATTGCAGGCTGTAAATGTTCACACTGAGTCAGTGAAAAAAACAAGAGAATTAAAAAAAAAAAAAAACCCTACTGGAGCAGTTTGTGGAGTCGTAAACCTTGAGTTGAAGAAACTAATCCTATTCTAAGACTTGTCTTGTTACTCTTGTAACAGCTGTGGGTGCCACAATGCAAACATATTCTGTTAATACTTAAAGTTTGATCAAAGAAGTCAAATATTTTGATGGTTAAGTGTTTGGTTAAAACCATGCATGGCTCACACACATTTTTTTGATTCACAACTGATTATATGTCCAAACTAGAAGTATCAATTGTGTTTGTACGACTACGTTAACAGTCAGGTTGCAGTTTATGTCCATCTCTGTCCAGAGTCATATACCAATGGTGATCAAACAGTTGTGAAGTGGTTTGCACATTATGGTCAGTTTAATGCATCAGCAGGAGACTGAATGACACTGTGCTCAACAGCAACACAAGCTGTTTTTATAACTCCAAAAAGTAAACCATTGCAGTTTCTCCATGGACTATGAACTGTGTCTGTAATGAGCCAAACTTCACGTAGAGAATCATCTACATCTCTTGCACAGCACAGGACAGGAAGGACTTGGCCAGGGTGGTAAAGACAGCTCAGGAGATTGTGGGACGCCCTCTGCCAAACCTGGACTCTGTTTATGCTGGTCACCTCCAGAGAAAGGCTGGTAGCATTGATTCAACCCACCCTGGTAACAAACCGTTTGTGCCTCTGCTCTAAGGAAGAAGGTCCAAGTCGATAAGAACTCGACCCACCAGACAGCGTCTTTCCCAGAGCTGTAAACTCTGTACAGCCTCACACACATTCACTTTAAAAGCTGAGATGAGATGGAACTGAAACTGCACTCCTGCATATATATGTTTTCTTATTTTTAATGTATTTTTACTATTTTTTAATGCACTGTATGTTTTACTGTCCATGTCTTGTAATGTTGACTTTTCTAAGACATGAGAGGTCAGGAGCACCAGGAGCATGCTAGTTATTTCCTCCTGTGCACTGGAAAAGGGTTGGACTATCACTGCAGAGCTCTACTGTAACATCCTGAGGTGTCTGCGGGAATATCCTGAACGGTAGCGCAATGCCATGTGGATTCTCCAGTGCACTCTGCCTGGTAACAGCACAGTGATTATGTAAGAAGTTTTTTTTGGCTACAACAACACAATTGTGTCTCTCCACCCACCCTACTGGCTAGAGTAGGCTCCCTAAGATTTCCTCCTATTCCCCAAAATGAAATTTGAGTTCATGGGTCACTGTTTTGACACAGCTCAGTGTTCATTTCAGATGATGCTTGACATGCTTACATAAGTAGACTTCCAGGAATCTCTACAAGCTTTGCAAGAGTGCTGGGAATGCTGTATCACTGCAAAGACGACTACTTCAACAAAAATGGTGGCAAAATTAAATTTAGGTACTTTTATTGATTATTGTAGGTGTGATCTCTGAACTGACGTTACATTTTGTAGGCAGTAGAGGCTTCAAAATATCTACATTCATGAAACTTGTATTTTTTTTTTGAAAAATAGCAAAAAATTATGCACATTTAGCCAATAAAGCTGATTCTGATAGAACACAAAGTTGTAGCAATGACAGTAGACGATCCCTGGAACATGGATGTCAAAGAAGCTGCAAATTTGAAAAGGTGGATGCGTTACACACATCTTCAACCCAGCAGCACAGCAGATCTTTACAAACACAACAGTTTCCAAGTGAGAATTAATGAACAGTGTCACCAATTCAGTATCTGACCAAATGTGAAATATGGTCCCAATCTCTCCTTCAGCTCCTGATTCATGGTGTTGAATACCAGCCAGAAACAGTATGGTGTCATCACCTAACCATTTTATAATTTTAGACATTTATGGATTCTTGAATTATGACCAAAAACCTTCTAAAAACAATCTAATCAGTTCAGACTTGAGTCCAAGTTGATATTTGCGGTAATTTTAAGAAAATCCCTCAAAGCGTTCCTGAGATTTTGCTTTTATTACAATGAGAAGAACGGACAACCTGAGAACATAATAAAAGATAAAAAGCCAACAGTCACTATATACCCTCATGCTGGTTTATTGCACCAGCAGGGGTGCCTCCTTTTCGCTTTGTCGCTGCACCTATGGGTGGAATGTTTAAACATTCAGGACTTCACTTCAAACACCGTATCTCTTACTCCAGACTACTTCTACAATCAGTAGCAGCATCTGCAAGGCTCAGAACTGGTTATGTCATGAAGGAAGAAGTGATCTGCTGTTCTACTAAAGTGGCGATCCAGTAGAGTAGTAAAAGCATAACCTTTCATGGAATTTGACTTTAAATTTTATTTTGCTCTCATTTCACAAGTAGAAATCAACGTGCAACAGAAGTAATTCATCTTGAAGCTACTGCGAAATGATCTCAAATGTTGTTTTACTATAATCAAAATTCCTTTTTATTGTACTAAGGTACTAAATCTGGAGTCTTTTATTGCTCTGTTTTATCTCTTCTTGCAGGTTTCACACACAGACAAGCAACATTCGTAATGAATGACATTTGAGCCATACAGGCAGGAATGCTGTCAAATGAACACAAAGAAGAACCTTCCTTTCAAAAGGGGAGTTCAAAACTGCAGCAAACGATCAGTGATTATCGTGAGGCTAGTGTGCCTGGAGGATGATTTTATCAAACGGAAACAAAAGATACTGTAGGGCTTTGTTTTTTAAAAGCAGCCCAGATAATCGACCAGTTTAATTCTCTAGAGGTGTCAAACATGCGGCCCGTGGGCCAAAACCGGCCCGCTAGAAGGTCCAATCCAGCCCGCGGGACGTCTTTGTAAAGTGTAAAAATTCCAGAGAAGACATTAACTGCAGATTGTAAATTTACAAAACTGTACATTTTAAATAATTTCTAGACTGTGACAATCATAAAGTAAAATACTAGATTGTTAATTGTTCTATAATTAATAATAATAATAATAATAATAATAATAATAATAATACATTTTATTTATAGGTGCCTTTCAGAACACTCAAGGTCACCGTACAGAGGAAACACAAATAAAAACACATTCAAATATACAGTATAAAATGTAAGAATTTTTTAAAAAATTTAACAGAAGAAAATTTAGCAATTTTAAAACAACAGAAGGAGAAGAAGGAATGGAAGTCAAAGTGAGTAGGCTTGTTTGAACAGGTGGGTTTTGAGATCGGATTTGAAAATGTCCATTGTGTTAATGTTTCTGATGTCAGGTGGGAGGGAGTTCCAGAGGCGGGGGGCAGAGCGGCTGAAGGCTCTGAGGCCCATGGTGGTCATGCGGGCAGGAGGGATGGTGAGGCTGAGGGAAGAAGATGATCTGAGAGTCCGGCTGGATGTGTTTATATGGAGGAGTTCAGTGAGGTACGGAGGGGCGAGGTTATGGAGGGCCTTGAAGGTTAGGAGAATGGTTTTGTAGATGATGCAGTGAGTGATTGGAACCCAGTGAAGCTGTTGGAGAACTGGGGTGATGTGGTGGAGAGAGGGTGTCCTGGTGATAATCCGGGCTGCTGCATTTTGGACTAGTTGGAGTTTATGGAGGGACTTGAGGGGGAGACCAGAGAGAAGGGAGTTGCAATAGTCTAGGTGGGAGGTGACAAGAGAGTGGACCAGGATGGCGGTGCTGACAGGGGTGAGGGAGGGACGGAGGCGGTTAATGTTACGGCGATGGAAGTATGCAGACCGAGTGATGTTATTGGTGTGAGTTTGAAATGACAGAGTGCCGTCAAGGACGACACCCAGACTCTTGACCTGCGGGGAGGGGGAAAAAGAGGAGTTGAAGATGGTGACGGTGAAACTGTTGGTTTTAGTGGGAGCTGATTTGGCGCCAATGAGGAGAACCTCAGTTTTGTCGCTGTTCAATTTGAGGAAGTTGGAAGAGAACCAGGATTTGATTTCCTGGAGGCAGACACAGAGGGAGGTGGGAGGGAGGGTGGAAGTGGGTTTGGTGGAGAGGTAGAGCTGGGTGTCGTCCGCATAGCAATGAAACTGTATGTTATATTTCCAGAATATGTGGCCAAGGGGGAGAAGATAAATGATGAAGAGGATGGGACCGAGAACAGAACCTTGGGGAACGCCGGAGGAGAGGGGAGATGGATGGGATGTGAATGTTTTTAACTGAATGAACTGAGTGTGGCCAGAGAGATATGATGTGAACCAGTCCAGGGGTGTGCCAGATAAACCAATGGATGCCAGTCTATGGAGGAGGATGGAATGGGAAATGGTGTCAAAAGCTGCACTCAGGTCGAGAAGGATGAGGATGGATAGAAGTCCGGAATCTGCTGCCATCAGGAGGTCGTTGGTTATTTTAAGTAGAGCTGTTTCTGTGCTTTGGTGGGGACGAAAACCAGACTGGAATTGCTCAAAGAGGTTGTTATTGGAGAGGTGAGAGTGGATTTGCGATGCAACTGTTTTCTCCAGGATTTTTGAGAGAAATGGTAGGTTGGAAATGGGACAAAGGTTATTGAAGTTGTTGGGGTCTGACCCAGGTTTTTTGAGGATTGGAGTTAGTGCAGCAGATTTCAGAGGTGATGGGACAGAACCAGAGGTGAGGGAGGAGTGGATGATGGCAGTGATCAGAGGTGACAGGGAGGGGAGACAGGCTTTGATCAGGGGTGTTGGGAGAGGGTCAAGTTGACAGGTAGATGTTTTAGATTTTCTGATTAGTTCACATATTTCAGCAGAAGAGGGAAGGTGAAAACTTGAGAGTGGCTGAGAGAAGGGAGCTAAGGGATCGGACGGGGGTGAACTGCAGGAGGTGTGAGAGGTCAGTTGCTGGTGGATATTATCAATTTTTGCAGTGAAAAAATTCATGAGTGAATTACAGTAGTTGACGGAGTAGAAGGGTGGGGGGAGGGTGTCTGGTGGGCGCAAGGAGTTATTAATGAGTGAAAACAGAGTCCGGGTGTTCCCATCTCCTGCACTGATGAGACCTGCATAATATTGTGATCTGGCTGTGTTAATTGAGTCCTTATAATGAAGAATGTGGTGATGGTACATTTCTTTGTGGATGGTTAGACCGGTTTTATTGCAGAGTCGCTCTAGTTGTCGACCTTTGGCTTTGAGGAGGCGAAGTTGGGGTGTAAACCAGGGAGCAGAGTGAGTGAAGGATACAGTCCGAGTTTTTATGGGGGCAAGTGAGTCCAACAGAGTATGGAGACTGTTATTGTAGTTTGAAACCAGTTCATCTGTAGTGGAGGTGAAGCTGATAGTGGGGAGTGCTTTGATGTCCGTGGTGAGAGATGTCAGGTTAATGTCCTTGATGTTACGAAATGACATTGTACGTGATGGTTTGGTTGTGCAGATGATCAGATTTAGATTGAATGATATGAACAGATGGTCAGAGATGGGGAGATGTGTTGAAGAGCAGTTAGAGGGGGATACACCAGAGGAGCAGACCAGGTCAAGGATATGACCCTTGGAATGGGTGGGGAAATGTATATGTAGTTGAAAACCGAAACTGTCCAGGCAGGATGAGAAATCCATGGTGAGAAAATGATTCATATTCTCCATGTGAATGTTGAAATCACCAAGCAGAATGTCATTTTGTGTTTCATTTTTGTAATATTTTTTCTTGTTTTTTTGTTGCTTGTCCCATGGATTTGTCATTTTGTTTCCTTTTTTCTCGCTTGTGTTTTTGTCCATTTTTTGTCGCTATGTAACTTTTTTGTCAAACTTTCTGTCTTTTTTTGTTTTGTCTCATTTTTGTCATTTTGTGTTTCATTTTTGTAATATTTTGTCTTGTTTTTGTGTTTTTTTTGTCTGACTTTGTCTGACTTTTGTCGTTTTTCTCGTGGTTTTGTTGTTTTGTTTCCTTTTTCTTGCTAACGTTTTTTGTCTTATTTTTGTCATTTCATGTTTTGCTTTATTTGTTGTTTTGTGTGTTATTTTGTTGTTTTGTGTTTCCTTTTTGTCTTGCTTGTGTTTTTTGTCTATTTTTTTGTCATTTTGTTCCTTTTTTTGTAATTTTTTTGTCTTGTTTGTGTCCATTTTTTGTCACTATGTAACGTTTTTTGTCTTTTTTTGTTTCATTTCGTGTCGTTTGTCTTATTTTTGACATTTTGTGTCAAATTTTTTAATATTTTGTCTTTTTTTGTCAGACTTTTGTCGTTTTGATCATTCTATATCATTCAGTTCCAGATACCTGTGACTAAATGCTTTGTTCCTTTGTAGACACTCTGTGATCTGTAAGTTGTAATGATAAACTGAGGAAAATGTTGTTGAAACTGAACTTAATTTTCTTAAGAAATTTCAGGTCGTTCATAATGTTTTGTAAAACAATAATTACTTAAATGTGAACATTTTTTTCACTAAAACAAAAGGAAATATTTGGAGATATCGTTATTTACAGGTTACTATGCTGTGATTTTACTGGTCCCGCCCACTTCAGATCAACTTGGGCTGAATGTGGAACCTGAACTAAAATGAGTTTGACACCCCTGCTCTAAGATATGTGTGTACCTCCCTGATATGACCATATCTGTGTAAATAGGATTGTGCAAAAGAAGAAAGCCGCATGCTGACTAGCCCACTTCCTACCTTCACAGCAGTCTTGCCACATGCGTAGGTCGATCTGAGAGACGTCGTCACAGCTGCCGTACCCGTGGGGCAGCTCGGCCACCCTGAACACATCCTGCTGGATGCGTGTGATGTTGTCGCCGTTGTCACACAACACTCGAGTCAGAGAAGACTGCTTGAGCTGGGTCAGCTGGGCGGGAGTGAACACACCTGGGTTTTCATACCAGAACCTGAAGATGAGAGAAAACGGCTAATGGACGTGAATGAGATAAATGAAACAAAATGCAAAAAAAAAGTTTTTTTTTTTTTACAATCAAATGATCATCAGCTTAGATGTCACATGATTACATAAAAACCGTCAGAGGTTTACTAGTTTTAGGGTATTGTACTGTTGAGGTTACTTCAGAAAAGTATTAACAGATGTGTTATTTCACACCAATGAATAATGCGGTCATCAATACTGTTAAAAATCTTTAGTCAAATATATACATTGTCCAACCAAAAAAAGTCGCACACTCTAATATTTCATTGGATCACCTTTAGCTTTGAGAATGACACGCATTCACTGTGGCATCATTTTGATAAGCTTCTGCAATGTCACAGCATTTATTTCTTTCCAGAGATGCATTAATTTTTCATCAAGATCTTATATTGATGATGGGAGAGTCGGACTGCTGCACAAAGTCTTCTCCAGAACATTCCAAAGGTTCTCAGTTGGGCTGAGAGTTGGAACTAGCCATACTGAGGGCATCACTTCATCCGCCTCTCTTCTTACCCTGATGCCCCCATCACTTTGGAACAGGGTAAATCTGGACTCATCAGACCACATGACCACATTTGTTCCTGGAAGATGATGGTTTTCCACTATTCTTCCGGCTTTAAAGAAGCGTTGGACGGTTCCTAACCTGGTTTTAGTAGTTTCATCTCCTTAGTTGTTTTCTTTGTTTGATGCAGACCAATAATCTGACCCTTCTGAGACAGATTAACACCATTTCCACAACCACATGATATGTCTTCCAACATGGTTGTATAAGAAATGAGAAGCTCCTCACTGCATCAGCTAGGGTTAAATCAGTTGTTGTCATCACTGCAGTAATTATCCAATGGAAGGATCTTATCTATTTGCTAGGTTAAATCCAGGAGGCGACTTTTTTCAGGCAGTGTATGTTAGCTTTACTTTTTTTCACAATCTAAATGCCTGACTTTGACACGCAGCATCATGAAAACAGAAACATAGGAAATGCAATCAAGAAGTGAGCATGAACATGACTGCCTGAGTGAATCAGAGACATTCTTTCACATCATCAGGTAATGTGTTGGTGAATGGTGAGGTGAGATGTGTTGTGACCTTACTGTACCTGTCTCCATCCCGAAGGCGTTTGAACTGAGTTGCAAGAAGACACATGAGGGTGGGCCCCAATCTACTGCCAGGGACCAGGTCTTCAGCCATCAGGGCAGGGAAAAGGTCAATGTTCAGAGGAGTCCCATACAGTCTGTCAATCAGGAAAAGGTCAGGGACACCATGTTAGATCAAATATGTTCACAATATGCAGTCCAGAATTATTAACTAGCATTTGTTGCATTTATAAGAGTCTAAAAATAACAAAAATCATCTTGAGTGTACATTTACCTCTGCAGTTTCTCTCTGACATTAGGGTTCTTGATCTCATTCCTGAGGTCATCAAACGTCTGAGCTGAGGTCAAGTTACAGAAGGTCCTATAGTCATTATATGGTGGTATTCCATGATCTCTTCCTCTTTGTATGTTCATGGCTGCCAGGTCCAGAGCTACAGCATGGGCCATGGAGAACAACCTCTCAGTCAGCTCTGTGTTCAGAAGCTGTGTTGAAACACGCATTTTACCAGCGACACCAAAGAGCCCACGGAGGAGTGGGTCGATGCCACCCTCGTTGACGATGCGGAATGGGGAGAAGAAGGCCCGGTGAAGAGAGATGTGTCCCTGGGGGATAGGCTGGAAGTCCTCATCCAACCTGTACAGTATTGGGTTGATGAGGGTGTGTCCAAAGCGGAAAGCAGCCGTGGCAAACGCATTGAAGATACCGGCGTTAACATTGGGGTCATAACCAGCGTACGGTCCCATCATCTTTATGCCAGCTTCACCAAGGATCTAGGAGAAAAGGAAGATGAAAGTCAGAGGTATAAAACACAGTATAAGCAGCATTTCAGAGCAACAATAAAATCAAGCCTTACCTTTGGCAACCAGTGACTGTAGGTGATGTGCTGCATTTGGGCCCCAACTATCTTCCTGGCCTCATGGTAGATGGTGTCCCCATCCCAGTGGGGGTTCAGTCTCAGTAACTCTGTAGCTATGCGGTTGTGTTCCCTGAACCACACAGTGTGCATGGCAGTCAAGCCAAGCTGCTCGTTAGCACGGTGGTCCCCAGCCAAGAAACATGGGATTGGACTCTCATTCTCGTCCCTCATACACTCAGTGGGTGGTCCAGTGGCGAATGGCAGGAGTGGTTTTCCTGTTCGTTGTATGATACCTTGCCGAAGCAAACCCCTCTGGCTGGCCAAATCACGGATTTCCTCCGATTCATGCCGTGAGCTGCCGTAGACATTAGAAGCATCAATGTAAGAGGTCAGCTGGTTGATTTGCTCTCTTGGATATACGCTGTTCATGAGGAGAGATGTCATGCCGCTGCCACACACGGGGCTTGATCGGACAAAGAACATGCAGCGGGCGCCACTACGCAGCTGCCTCGGGTCATTGGGTGGGAACTGGATGGGGAAGCACGGTGGGTCATTGGTGCAGACCTGAGCACACAGCTGGCCATCGGAAAACCGTGACTGGCTGAGGGCTGCCACTGTTGAGTCCAAGTCATGGTCCAGGAACTGACCCCATTGCATCAGCATGTGAGTGTAGCGGTCGTCAGGAGTGATGGTCTCCGTTCCGATCATCGTGGTGGACACCAGCCTCGGAAGTGGCAACCTATAACCATTATGCAGCAGCTCAGTGGCCCCTCTGGGCAGGTTAAAACCATTATCATAGACAGACTTCAGGAGTCTTTCAAAGGCAGTGAGCGAGGCGCCCCACATGGAGTGCTGTAGGTTGTTGCAGGTACCGTCGTGGCTGCGGTACTTTTGGTGGAAACAAATGTCAGAGCAGTTGTTGAAGCGGCGGTGGGCTGTGCAGCCAGACAGATTGGCAATGACATCCAGAAAGTGGGGGGATACCAGGTCATTGTAACGAAACGCTGTGGAAAGGCAACACAAATGGAACACATTAAGAGCTTGGATAAACATTAAAAGGATCGAGATTTGTGAAAATAAAGAAATTACAGATTTGTACATATTTTAAGTACAAAATATTAGGAAAGCTGTTCTAGCCTTAGTCAATTAGATCACTTGTTGTACTTTCCCCTCTTCAACATGGACCGCCGTTGCCCATGGACATATTATGTTTCATGTATAGATAATGAGCCTTGTTTTTAATGTGAGTCTGTCCTGTGTGAACAGCTCAGTCAAAGACGTGCTATGGATGCAGTGATTTGCTGCTGCTGGCTCTGAGAGTGGAAAGCAGCTCCTGTCCTGAAGGCACAGGTCGCAGTGTGTCACAAACATGCCCTGACTCGCTCTGATATGTGAGAGCTCCTCTGTAGAAGCTCCAGTGTGCAGCATATTAATGTGTGGCTGTTATGTGGTGTTACGGTTATGTATGAGAACAAGCGGTAAGCTTGTGCGACCAGCCTCAGTGAGGGCTAGGTGAGACTTCCTGTCTAAATGGCGTAACCAGCCCCCACCCCATTCCCAATTTACACACTTTACTGGAGTGCTGTGTGTGCTTTAGTATGATTCTGTATATGTGTGAGTTTAAAAAAGAATAGGGAAACTCTGGGGAAATGGAGCTGCTCTCCCAGATCAAGTGGAGATACAATAAAAACAGCACATTTGTTTCTGCTGACGGGCAGAAATCTCTGTTAGCTTGGTGTGGGGGACAGTGCAACAATGAACTATGTTGTTGGCATAAGTAATGAAAACAGCGTAGAGCTCTATTTCTTTCCCTTTCTCTCTTTCCCCAACATTGACTTCCACCTGAATTTCTGTCTAGACAATCTGCAACTCTTCTTAGTGTTACATGCTATTATTCTGGCATTAATCTTTACAAATATAATATATATAGATATAAACTTGGATTCTGAAAAAGTCCAGAGTACAATGACCAACTCTGTATACACCTAAGCCCTGACATGTGTGACGTTAACTGGAACCCTCGATTACAACGATCACTTTTATCCTGCACCATAAAGTCAAAATACAGTGAACAAGTTTTCTTCTTTTGACCGCTGGACATTTTCCATACATATGGCAAAGCATACAAAGTCAGATGCTTGTGCATATAAACATTCAGATCATTCCCCCACCCTCCCTAAATGCATGCATAATTGAGAAAATCTGTCCACCAGCAGCAATCATTTTAAAATTTGTCCCCTGCCCGCAGTGATTGTAGGTTAAGTGTTGTGCGATGTGACATTAGACTAATAAAAGTGTTTACAGGCTCCTCGTCAGCTGCTCCATGATTACATCTCTGTCGCTTAGGCCATGCTTAAGAGAAAATGGCATACAGATGGAGGGCTTCTACACAGCCAACAGTTGCTCACAGTAACATGGTAATTCATAGAGAGAACTGAATTACTGCCTGCACAAGACTTTACTCAGACAACTGGATGGAAGCTTCGAACTGAATCCCCAGTGGAACTTAAGCATTATGTATATTCTGCAAGAATGTTGTCATTTGTCTAAACTAAGACCAGAACTAAGAACCAATGAAAATTTGTTTGCATATGCAAGTGTATCTATGTAAGAACAATGAAATATGATGACATTTTTGGAATTTTAAAAGGTTGGTGCAGCATGGCAGCTTATTGTTTTAGGCTTGCAATGTTTGTTTTGTGTAAGAAAATAAGTTCAAGTCTGTAAATGATTTCAATTTCAACGTGCATTCTCAATCTAAACAAAACTTAGCCTAAACACGGGGCTTTACCGGTCAATCTTCAATGTGAACATTTTATTTAGAGACACTTATACTGCTCTGTTTGCTTTGTGAATCTTTAACATATTTTACATGATAGAAAAAATAAAGATTGGGGTCACCCAGACAATTAAATTTTTTTCCATGAAAACTCCCACTTTTATCCATGTGCTAACATAACTGCACAAGGGTTTTCTAATCATCAATGAGCCTTTCAACAGCATTAGCTAACACAATGTAGCATTAGAACACAGGAGTGATGGTTGCTGGAAATGTTCCTCTGTACCCCTATGGAGATATTCCATTAAAAATCAGCTGTTTCCAGCTAGAATAGTCGTTTACCACATTAACAATGTCTACACTGGGTTTATCATTCATTTAATGCTATATTCATTGAAAAAAAAATGCTTTTCTTTCAAAAATAAGGACATTTCTATGTGACCCCAAACCTTTGAATAACAGTGCATATCTCTTAACTAAATCTTTATAATTACAGACTCTTTTATACATTTACACGGTGACAGATATGCACTGCATAAAGCAGAAAAGGAACAACGACCTGCTTGTACCTTTTCATCAGTAACACAGTGTATTGCTTTATCATTAGCCTCACCGGTGCCGTTGGTGTCGACCATGAGGCCCTGGTTAACGTGGTTTTGAATGAGCAGAAGAGTCTGCTCGAAGATCTCCCCAGCACGCGCCTGCTCCACCGTGTACGGATCACGGGGATATCGGAAAAGAGCTAGCAGCTCTCCTGGGGTACGAGGCTGACTGGAGGGATGAGGGATAGGGAGGAGTGGAGGGGAGGAGGGAGACAGGAGAGAGTGATGAAGGACAGGAGATAATAAATATGATGTTATTTAGAGAAAAATCAAGAAAATCAATGGGGAACCGGAAAAAAACATGTGGGGATAAGAATAGATAAAACAATGACTAATTAAAAGTGAGCAGGAGAAAACATCCATTTCAAAATAAATATAGAAATGATAGTCCTCTGGATCATTTTATTTTTTTGTTCAAGGGCAGGAAGCGCAGCCAGAGCTTTTTACACGTCATCTACAGCAGGTCAAAGAGTTCAAACAAAGAGCAGCCTAAAATATCACAAACATCTGACTGGTTCCACTCATGTCCTGATTGTCCTTCATTATACAACTAGAACGCTTTATTTGCACCTCTCACTACTTTTAAACATAAATCCAGCTCTAGCAGAGTTGGACTTTGGGGTTTTTAATTTCATTTGGCCACGTAAAATATCCAGATGAAAAAAATGAGCAAACAATGAAACAAAAACAAGAGTAGCAAAAAAACCTAAAAACTTTGTAAGCACATTTCAATGACATGGTGCACAGGTAAACCAAGTTAGTAGGTTACTATGGAGACACACTTCTGTGGTTCCTTAACACGATTAAAATTTCCTTTTAGTCCAAAATGTATTCGATAACAAAACTATCGAACTATTGGAAAGCTTGATGAAATTTATGATTCATCAATTCATGTGTGAAACAGGAACATCATACATGAATTCTTTGTGTGATTAGCCACATTTGTCTTTGCCTCCTGCAGATGACAGATGAAACATTAGCATTAAGCAGGACTCAGTGGTCTCACTTCTTGTTCATTTCTTAAGGACTGATGTCAGAAATTGTCAAAATAAATGGTGAACCAGTGGTTTCACTTTGTTTGCTTTGCCTCTAGCTCTACCTCTCTACCTCTTCTGTCCCTCTCAACCCGCCCGGCCAGCAGCAGATGGGTCCCCCCACATAAAGAGCCGGGTTCTGCTCAGGGTTTCTTCCCTGTTAAAAGGGAGTTTTCCTTGCCACTGTCGCTGTAGGGCTGCTCTGGGGGTTCAGGCACATGGGTTCTGTAAAGCATCTTGAGACAATCTGACTGTAATTGGAACTATATAAAAAAAATTGAATTGAATTGAATTGAATTGAATTTGCTTTTGGTAGAAAGAAAAGTTCAACTTCTCATGCAGGAATACAGGAGCGAGGTATTTAACTGGAACTTAATTAAAGATGCACCAGGAAAGGCTAAAGGCTGTCCTGCATCAGGCTTAGTGTGAGTCCAACCTTAAACCAGGAGAACTGTTGCATTTACAGTACTATTTTTTGTGGTAGAAAATGCTGTTTTAATCACACTTTGTTACTCTGCTAAGGAACACGGTGGAATTATATGGCGATCAGCACTGGTTTGTCTGTTCGTCTGCCTCTCTGTTCGCAGCGTTACTCAAAAACACACTAACGGATTTGGATGAAATCTTCAGGGAAGGTCAGAAATGACACAAGGACCAAGTGATCAGATTTTGGCAGTGATGCGGCTTATAGTCTGGATCCACGGATTTGTTAAGGATTTATGTATCATTGTGAGATAGCGGCACAGCGTTACTGTACAGGCTTGGGTATGCTTTCTGCACGAGTGGAAATGAGATGCTTGGAAATCCACTCGAGAGAACGTGTGTGGCTTTATACTCCATGTGGCGTCTGCTCCCAAACTGCAGGGGGCAGTGTATCGCAAACACACGCCTTCCACAGTACTAAACTAGAGTAGTAGTAGCCATTGTTTACACCATTTACAAAATGGCATTTTACTGAATAGTTGCATTTCAGTAGTCAGTTTTAATTTCATGCCATGAAATGTTCATAACCCGGTTACCATGGTGATCTCTGTGTGATGAATCGTATCAATGCCTGGATTTCTGAACTTCTGCTGCTAGGAGCGCCTGTTCTTTCGCCAGTTTTCAGCGTGTCTCCGTCCGCGTTGTTAGAAAAATTTGGAGGTACATGACGCAGAAATTTTCCGCTCAAGAAGGTCCATGTGAGGGGGCGTGGCTGCTAAAATGACATAACACGTCTGCATGGACACAGACCTCACAGGCGCGTCAGGCATAAAACAAACTTAACCATGACAACAAGTGAACACAATATCAGCTGCCTGCTTGTGATCCTACTACAAATCCACTGCTGAGGACTTATCAGGACTTATCCATCAGAAATGATCCAAGGAACAACTAATTAAATTGTGGAGGTGTTTCTGAGTCCCATCAATTCCCGCCACCCGCTGCATATTTAGGTCACATGATTTGGTATCCGTACATAACGTACACATGCAGAACACACACCTGTGCTCAGTGCAAGGTCAGGGAATGAACAGCCTTGGCGGAGTACTGCGCTCACTGAGTGCTTTTCTTGTTTTGATAATGTGAAAAACTGGCTACACAGATGCATTTCGCTTCAGTAATGAATAGTTGTTGCCATCAGCAAACAACATTCAAGACTGAACTGTCTGACACTTGAGAATGTGCTTCAAAGTCAGAGTAAAAAGTGGTACTGGCTCATCTTCTGATACATTCTTGTTCTCCTGTGGTATTCTTCATTGTTTCCGAACGATCAAAGACTGATGCCATCAGCTAGAGAAGAGACTACATCTTTTTCTGTGATTGTCATTAAAGAGGCCTGGAAATCCCCTTGTCTCAGCTGTGGTTACCACCGAGTGTTGATGTGTACATTTCTTCTTCCTTAATGTGTGTCTGTGTGTGTACATGTGTGGGCAGAGTGTATGTGTGCACGTGCCAAGGAAAGCAGAACTGTTAACCACATCATTCAACAGGATGGAAACCTTTAAGAGCTCTGCTGAAATCACCTGCATGTCAGAATGGAAACAAAATGCTGCCGGATAAATAAAAGATTTCATAAAGGTTCGAAAAAGTGTATACACACGTTTCACAATTACAACAAGAATGAAATATCAAAGCAAAGGATATTAAATGTTGACATACAGAAATCTGTTGAAGGATTAATGGCTCTCAAAGCATAACTGCACATAACTGTATAAATGCTGCTTTTTATATTTTATATCTTTAAATCCCAAATCTGTGTGAACTGATTGCAAGCTATATTTTGCAAAAGACCACATAAAGTAGACAAATTGGGGTGAATGTACACCGTGAAATGCTAGTATATTACACACAATCTTAATTTGCACAGCAACTTTCAACTAAACCCTCTCCCATATGTTTGCTATTATATGTTCTAACACACCATGAACAACAGGTTCTGATTAAATCACTTAAAGGCAGTGTGAAGTGTTTGTGTTTCTGTGTGTGTTTGATGTGTGCGTTTCTCATATCCTACCCATCAAACAGACGTCTCCTCGTGGACTCAATAGCGCTGTCCACATTTCGGATGGCCTGCTCTATGGATGTGCTCACGAAGGTGTCGCCCTCTCTGCTGACTGCAGGTACTGATGTAAACAAAGACGCAAAGAGTTTGATTAGAGACACGCTGGACCAGGTTAAAAATACACAAATATTTAATCAACAACACTTTCTTCTAAATGTTTCAAGAACTCGCCAAAAATTAATCATTTGCACCAGATCCTGATAAATTAAAAAAAAACTATTTGCACCTCAGCACAACCGAGAAGTGACTTAGCTGTCCAGCAGTCAGAATTTTAACATTTTTGTTAAACACAAACAAGAGATTACATATTTTTCCCCCAATATATAACTTGTGGGGCTGCACAATGGTGTAGCGGTTAGCACTGTCGCCTTGTAGCGAGAAGATCCCAGGTTCACATCCCGGCCTTCCCGGGATCTTTTTGCATGGAGTTTCCATGTTCTCCCTGTGGAGAACGTGGCGCTCCCACAGGTTCACCAGCTTCCTCCCACAGTCCAAAAATATGCTGAGGTTAATTGCTGATTCTAAATTGCCCGTAAGTGTGAATGTGAGTGTGATTGTTTGTCTGTATATATGGCCCTGCGATGGACTGGCGACCTGTCCAGGTGTCCCCTGCCTTCACCCCAAGTCAGCTGGGATAGACTCCAGTCCCCCTGCTACTCTAATGAGGATCAAGTGGTGTATAGATGATGGATGGATGGATATAATTTGTGGCATTATGTACACTATCGTTCAATAGTTTGGGGTCACTTAGAAATGTTCTTATTTTTTTGAAAGAAAAGCACTTTTGTTGCAATGAAGATAACATTAAATGAATGATAAATCCAGTGTAGACATTGTTAATGTGATAAATGACTATTGTAGCTGGAAACGACTGATTTTTAATGGAATATCTCCATGGGGGTACAGAAGAACATTTCCAGCAACCATCATTCCTGTGTTCTAATGCTACATTGTGTTAGCTAATGGTGTTGAAAGACTCATTGATGATTAGAAAACCCTTGTGCAGTTATGTTGCATGAAATTAGGAAATTATGAAATTGCCAGGAAGACCCCAAATTTTTAAACGGTAGTGTAAGTGCTGATGCACATTGACTGCACATGGATAAAATTGAGTTTTCATGGAAAACATGAAACTGTCTGGGTGACCCCAAACTGTTCAATGGTAGTGTAAGTGCTGTACTGTACAAAAACAATTTCTGAGTTCTTTCTACTTTTACCCATGGCTGTGTTGTTTCCATAGTGATGTATATTGCAGTGAAAAAAATTTTACCACAGTGAGAAATATGTGACAGGAGCAAAAAACACCCAGAACATGCACATTTAAATGCTTCAAGCATCAATTGATGGGTGAAAACAATCGTCTGTAAATAGAGCTTGGGTGAGCTTGTCTTCCATATTTTAAGTGACTTCAGTGTTTGAGCTTCTCAGCTTCCCTCCTGGAGCTACAGTGAACACATTTCTGGCGAACTCCTTCCTCCTAGCGTGCCACTGAAAACAGTGAGATTGTGGCGTGAGGACCAGGAGAGTCCAACAACAACTGAGCACATTGATACAGTTTATGGTTCACCAGCAGAGTGCTGCGGTCTGACCTCAGAAATCTCAGCAGGAAACACCAACACACAGGGAAGAGCTGACAGGAATCTGATAGCTTTGCAGCAGAGTGTGACTAAATTACAGACTGACTTGGACAGAGAACGTCAACAGAGAGCTTCTCACACTGTGGACAAATAAGACAGCGAAATATCACGTCATTACTGGTACTGAGGAGAAGAAGCTCCTTTTGTATTCTATGCATCACCTGTCTCATAATTTTCAAGCTTTTGGTTCACTTTCACTTTTTCTTCTTTGCGACTCATACATATCTAACAAGAGAAATCAAAGTAATGGCTGAGACACGGATTCACAGCATCAGATCTGGATGAAGGCCAGGAGTGGTATTTAGTACACTGATTCCATGCTACATACTTGTTTTGTTGTAGACTAATGCTTTCCACGTGGACAGTATGATAGTGCTAGATACATTACATCATGAACACTTGTTTTAAGCTGCTGACAGCTAATGCTTCTTACCTGTAACGGTGAGCACCATGCTAGCAACCTGGTAGCCAATGGGATTACGGGCGACACACTCATAGCGTCCAGCATCAGCAGTGCCGACGTCCTTCACCTCCAGGTAACCCTCAGGGCTGATGTGAAACTTGCCACTCTCTGTCACCTGTATACCATCCTGAGGGGCAGAAGGTGGGGGTGAGACAGAGAGTAAGAGTCTGGGCCTTGGTAGCTAGCAGGTGAAGGTGGGGATCAAAATGACCAAACAGTGATTAAGAACCTCAGAGGTGGCATCTGTAGCACCAGACCAAGTGGAATAAGATTAAACACAGTAATGCTTCAGTTACTTTATTGTCAGTATTACTCTGCCAAGGAATGGGGCGGAGTTATGTGATGATCGGCGTACGTTTTTCTGTCTGTTAGCAAAATTACTCAAAAATGGACAAATGGAATTGGATGAAATTTTCAGGGAAGGTCAGAAATGACACAAGGACCAAGTGATTAGATTTTGGATGTGATGCAGCTTATAGTCTGGATCCATGGATTTGTTAAAGATTTCTGTATCATTGTGAGATAGCGGCATGGCATCGCTGTAACCATGACAACAAGTGAATGCTACATCAGCGGCCTGCTGACGATCACATGATTGCGATCCTACTACAAAACCACCGGTACGGACTTATTGGGACTTGATTGATTAAATTGTGGGGGTCTTTCTGAGTCCCATCAATTCCCGCCGCCCGCTACATATTTAGGTCACGTGATTTGGTATCTGTACATAATGTACACATAACAATAATAACAATAAAGTTTATATGTAATGGACTTTTCATTTAGGCAAAAAAGTGCTCCATTGAAGATATAAAAAGGATATAAACAAAACAATCATGCAATAAAAACTTAACAAACATTCCTAACACTCGCCTGTGCTCAGTGCAAGGTCATTTAGTTTGTGGGTACATCTATATTAAATGGACACATTCTATGTTGCTGTGATTTCTGATCATCAATAACTGCATTGCATCAATGCCGCATTTCTACCAATGCCATATGGGGGAATGAGCAGCCTTGGAGGAGTATGGCGCTCTTTGAGTGCTTTTCTAGTTTATATTAATGTAAATATATTTTAAAGTAACCAAGCACATTTCCTGGCGCCAGTCCCTTTCTTCTTCACTATTCTCTTTCGCCTGAGCACTTCTCTCACTCCATGACCTCCATGCTGATGAGGTGACGAACACCTACTCAGTCGACAGCAGCTTTAGCATCTAACCTTGTTCCAGGTGAGGACAGGTTGCGGCTGGCCCTGAGCGCTGCAGGGAATCTGGACATCCTGGCCAGACTCCACCGTCAGGTCCCTTGGAGCATTTGTGAAAACAGGCGTTACTAAATGAGTTAAAACACAGACACACACACACATTAATGACCGTGCACCAGTGCTCAAAGTACTGACAAATGTAAAGGGCATTTACATTAAACTCACAGAACCTACACACACTCAGAGTGTTTGCGTTCCGCTGTGGTTGCTATCTTTCTTTCCTCCATTACAGAGCTACACAACATTAATCACCTTAATATCACTGTGAAGCTCAGAGGGAGATGATGGCATAACACACACACACACACACGCACACACGCACATGCACACGCACACACGCACACACACACACACACACACACACACACACACACACACACACACACACACACACACACACACACACACACACACTGTCTTTTTTGATTACAGTAATTGAAAGCAGCATATTTCCATTTTTGTATCGAGGCTGAAAGAATCATTAGCTGCACCTTGACATCATGTCAACCATGCACGCCCACGCAGACTTTATGAGCACCGTTAGAGTTAGTCACTGTGTTCGACTCTACTGTCTACGATTCATGATGCAACCCTTCCGCTGGCCCCCTCCCCCATGGTTCCCATGTATCAGCTAGCAGCGAGCCGCTGGACGGTGGGAAAATCCCACTAGTTTTAGAACACAAAGCAAAGTGGCAG
The DNA here is from genome assembly GCF_022539595.1 of Amphiprion ocellaris. Lineage (NCBI taxonomy): Eukaryota > Metazoa > Chordata > Actinopteri > Pomacentridae > Amphiprion > Amphiprion ocellaris. Next base: position 4,251,928 of record NC_072785.1, read on the forward strand.
ATATTTTCATAGTGGTCCTGAAAGACTCATATTCTGTTTTTTGGGTTTTTCCCTTTTCTTTAGTGTTATACAGCTTTTAGTTTTGTCTGCTACGTCACAGAGTCAAAAGTCCTGGTGAAAGGCACAGATTGTCTCCCACAGAAACCACTGCTCCTGACATGCTTTGCTCGGACTCTCGGCTTTTCTTCTGTTACCTACTTTCGTCACTAGGTAACCATTTGCATAATGCCTGCCACGGGCTAATTTAACTAACCCTAACCCTAACGTTAGGCCCTCAAACAGAGAATAAGCAGCTGCCTCACAGTCCTCCATTATTTCCTCCCAAGACCTGCATCTTCTCTAAGCAGCGCTACGTATATTCATGCATTTTTTTTCGCTCAGTACATAATGCAGTTTTCCTTACAAAATGTTGCATGCAGTATGCAAACAAATGAGATGTACTGTCTCGTTCTAGCATTGCAACTTCAGATTTTGAACATCTTGTTCCTGTATTTGTCAGTCTGTAGTGTAAAATCAGTCGTCTCATGTGTGTTATATGTGTGTGAGACGTGTTGTGTGTGTGAGACAAATCTTCCACTGTGCAGGGAATTGTTGATCAGAATATCCAGAAAACCATGATGACTTGCATATCGCAAAATCCATCTGCAGTAGGACATCCTTGTATTTATGACATTTTACATACTCTGTATTAGGACGTGGTAAATCTTTCCCTGGCATCCTATATGGTATGCTAGTCCTGGGACACATCCATAGATCTGGGGTTACGCTATGTATCTAACATTGCCTCACTTTTGTTGGGCCAGTTGACCGACTAGATCAGATTTGGGCTTACAGGAATGGGCTTCTAAGAAACAGGAATTAAAACGGAGCATTTCACAAGATGAGAGGAGGTGCTACAGCAATGAACACTAAGAGAAAAATAATGTGTTTTAGAGAACAATAAAGCATGCAAACACATTCTAGTAGACCCAAAAATATAAAGAGTTCATATTAAATATACATAAAATAAATGGGCTGTTAAAATCAAAGTTACATTTTCTAAAACATAGGGTTCACTGCAATGTATAATACACAATCTTTAAGCTGCTGGCAGATATAGTTTTTTGCGATTCAATCGTGTGAACACAACCACATATTAACAGTCAACATCAAGGGGACAGTGGCCTTTCTGTGGAATGGAGACATGCTGAATATCTGCACGAGAAACCCCAAAATCAAATCCTCTAAATTCTCACTTCACTTTCTCCTTGCTTTGTCTATTATTCCACGGCACGGCGTTCCTAGATTAAGACAGGCGTCACACACTGCCACCATGGTTGTGGGCTTCCACAGTGCTTTAACAGTGTGGAGCCATTATGCAACATTTACTTTGAGCCATGTTAACAGCCATTACTACATGGAAAAACATGGTGTCATTTCAGGATTACAGACTGCCATGCTTTCCTGTGCTACGCCAAGCCTGTAATTTCAGCCCCACACACACACACACACACACACACACACACTTGCAGCTCCATGCAAATGATCACATACAAACTCTCAAACATCCACAGATCTACACTGTATGTCTTTCAGTGCACTACTTTAATTGTATACTTGAATCTGCAAACAACAAATTAGCTATGAATGAAGGGTACTGCATCACTCCCACCCTCCTAACGTTTACCACTCCCTTCCACCCACACAAACACGCAGTATTTAAGAGCCCCTTACAGCAGCTTATTTAACCAGCAGTCAGCTTCCATGTAATTCCTCTTTTAAAACTTTTATGTATGAGTTGTGAAAACTATGCACCGGTTTGCAGTGAACATTATCATCATCTTCAATCACCTAGTTCCGTCTACGCTTCAGATTTATTGACATCCTACATCCTCACCTCTCTGCTGGATGCTGAGCTGCACAGCGGTGCGAACAGTCCCAACAGGGCTGACCGCCTGGCACTCGTACTGGCCCTCGTCATGTGCGGCCACCCGAGTGATGCGGAGCGTCCCAGAGGACAGGACCACGTGACGGCGGTCCAGAGGTAACGGGCTGCCCCCTCGAGTCCAGGCGATCACTGGCTGTGGGTATCCACTGGCCTCACAGGGGAAATCCACGGTGTGACCCTCCAGGACTGACTGGTCCTGTGGTGTGACAGTGAACTGGGGGGTTGCTGCAGGCAGACGGAAATAAAGCTGTTCAGTTTGGAAGACAATCTTCACTGTGTGAGGCTGAGGACACGTTACAGCTGAAGAGACGCAGACACAACTGGTAATGTGAGCAATACAAAAATAAATTTAGTCAAATGTTGTATGACACACTAATAGGTCCAAACATCTCTGGTTATTTGAGAGCCGACAGTTTAAATAACCTGAACAGGCACCCGTTGAGTTACAAGTGGAAATTAATTAGAGTGAAATGGACTTAAACCTTGAAAATCTGACCAAGACAAAAACATGATACATGGCACTGTGTTCTAGTCCAGTCTGTGTTCACGCAGATGTTTTAGAAACAAACGTAGAGGAGCAACAATGCATCACTGCAGCGACTGACAGAAGGTTAGTCTGCACTTTAATTCAGTTCTTATAAGCATGTTTATTTTCTTTAGTGGCACAAGGAGCTCACACAGAAGCAAACCATTATGGTCATAATTATTATTATTTGGCGTCAAATCGAATGCATGTTGTAGGAAATGGCATTTGAAATGGAAAAAAGAGGAACAAAAATTGCACGCACAAAAATATTTGGTGGGCATTACTGTGGGATTTCTCTGTCTTTTCATCTACTTCATGTAATAAAAGTCCTCAGACGATACACTCCATGGTATAAAATGCATATATTTGATAGATCAAAGTGATTTCTCAGCACTCCAACTACCGTTTAAAAGTTTGGGGTCACTTAGAAATGTCCTTATTTTTGAAAGAAAAGCACTTTTTTTGTTGCAATGAAGATACCATTAAATGAATGATAAATCCAGTCTAGACATTGTTAATGTGGTAAATGATTATTCTAGCTGGAAACGGCTGATTTTTAATGGAATATCTCCATAGGGGTACAGAGGAACATTTCCAGCAACCATCACTCCTGTGTTCTAATGCTACATTGTGTTAGCTAATGGTGTTGAAAGGCTCATTGATGATTAGAAAACCCTTGTGCAGTTATGTTAGCACATGAATAAAAGTGGGAGTTTTACTGGAAAACATGGAATTGTCTGGGTGACCCCAAACGTTTTAGTGTAAGTGCTGACTGACTGAATTTAGTTTACACTGGTTAAGTTTCTGTAGGATTACAGGTCTTGAATTACCATGGACAACTAAGATAATCGCAGTAAAAATCACTACATTTGCTGCCTAATTGTGAAATTACTGCTAACTGGTTTACAAAAAAACATTGGAAAGGCAGTTAAGAGATCATGCTGTAGGAACATCAGATGTTAAATTTAAATGAAGAAAGCTTTCATGTCCTATTTGTTTAAGTCACAGCACATTTAATGAACGCTAAAACTTTCTATGCGGAGTCCTAATTTATAAAGAAACTCAATGCTTGAGTATACTTGGGAAAATCTAAAAGTTGATTTACCTTGTACGATGATATAAGCTGTAGCATGTATGGTGTCAACATTATTGGAAGCAAAACATGTGTACTGCCCTCCGTCAGCCTGGACCACGTTCTGGATGTACAGCCCTCCGGAGGGGGTGATGTTGATGCGCACGTCGTTGGGGAGGGGTGTCCGGTCACCCTTTGTCCAGGAGACTCGAGGCTGTGGCTGACCCGTGGCGCTGCACTCCAGGGTCACGCTCTCCCCCACCAGGACCTCAGTGTTCTGGGGTTGGATCACAAAACTGGGGCGCGCTGGAGCAGCAGCGTGAGCGAGGAGGACGTGGGAATGAGGGTAGATTAATTAGGTGATAAGTGGTAATATTATTCATCAGATAAAATCACATCATGGTAAAATTCTAAAAAGAAAGCTAGAGGATGGCGTGTTTGCACTTGAAAGGTCAGTTTAGAGGCAAACATCACCTTTGTATATTTCTATCAATAACGCTAACTTCAGTACTGCTAAACCCTTTATGTATGTTTGTGGCAAAACGTGGTTGACTCTTGTCCATATTTGGTCAGTGCTTACAGTGGAGTCAGAGAAAATATGTACACAGTGAGGGACCTGAGGTTTACAATCACACAGAAACAGGAAATGCTCAACATCTGCTTTAAGAAATGGCTGATGACCTCTGGGTCGTCCAGAGACAGCCATGCTAATCCACCACGGCGACAGCTATTAGCCCTGTGACTGATGATGACTGAGCACTGTTTAAGTGTGCACATATGTCAGGCAGAAGACAGGCAGAAAGAGCAACAGAGGCAGAGGACAGAATGTACTTGTGAGTGTGTGTGTCTGAGGAAAGAAAGTTTCACATCAGAGGCAGCAGGCTTTGCTCACAGCCCAGTGGGACATCCCAGATATGTGACCTGCTGAACTCTGAAGGTGGTCTCAGTGCCACTCACAGTCCAGACACCTCGCTCTACTCTTCCTACATTACCTCATAGTCACGATAAACCCCTGCTATCCCATTGCACAGTATCAAACACAACCCGCTGATTTGCACAGCCTACATCCAACTCGTCTTTATGCCTGCTAAGCGAAAAATGGCACACTGTTCTCCAAGAAGAGAAACACATGAAGATTTAGAATCCAGTAGATTAAAGTGGTGTTCCTGTTTCACATCCAGCTATTAATGATGATTAGCAGTCAAGAGTTTATCATACCATACTCGGCTGTAGCTTCCCTCTGGGATCTATAGTACCGACCTGGACATCACTGTTCCTGAGATTTCTAAATGCAGCTGCCTGTAAGGAACAAAGAGTGAGAAAAAAGCAACCACTTACACGGAGCTCCAAAATATCGCAGAGTGACCTGTGAAGTCTTGACCTCCCCAGCTACGTTTTTGGCCATGCACTGGTAGACTCCCTGGTCTGTCTCCCTGGTGTCTTGGATCATCAGCGTCCCGTCTTCCAGCAGGTTCAGACGGCTGTCATCACGCATGTTTAGAGCGTTGCTACAAGGAGGGGCAACAGATCCACACCACAACTGATTAAACGTGAATCAATAAATGTGTACAATCTACTTATGTATTGTGCTTTAATGTAACTCTAACATTTGGAGTGGTAACTGCATAATTATTTGTACAATCTCAACATATTTTCAAAGGGGAAAGGAGATAGTAGAACCCATTGACCTATATATTTAAAAAGTCAACATTTTCTCCTAAATTCTTGTATTAAATCAATCTTTAAGTTTAACAGCTTTTATTGTTTTAACAGACATAATATCCATGGACTCATGTGAAATATGCAGATATACAAAATATACATGTCCAAAGTCCTGAGATAGTCAGTAGTAAACCTTTGATATTCCCTCCCACAACCCTTCCTACAGCTCGTCTGCTGCACCGGCATTGGCTGTCTCCCTGTATGAAATATATATTATATATTAAATCATACGAACAATAAAATATACAGAAGTATAGACAGGCATAGGAAAAAGAACAAGCAAACAAACAAAAAACACAATGATCAGTAGGAACCACAATAATAATTAAAATAGAAATCAATCAATCAATAAAAAATAAAGAGATAAATTATTTAATATTATCCTCTTCATCCTGATCCGTAAAAGGTATACTTAAGTGTTGATAGTATTGTAAGAAAGGTGCCCAGGTCTTTGTGAAATATTGTGTAGTTTTTCTGAGTGTATGTTTAATTTTCTCTAGTTTCAGAACGTGCATAGTGTCCCTTATCCACCCTGTAAAACTGGGAGGAGATTGTTTCTTCCAGCAGAGCAGAATAATCCTTCTTGCAGTTAAAGTCATAAAGGATATGACCTCATGAGCCTGGCTGGTAACATGGCGATTTCTAAATCAATCTTTAAACTCGAACAAGCTTAAAACTCAGTCAATGAAGTGTGATCTTCAGTTATGAAACGTTTTGTGACTTACTTGTTCCTGAGCCAGATAATCTGTGGTTTAGGGTTGCCTTCGGCTCTACAGGTAAAGTAGACAGTGTTTCCTGATGTAACGTCGACATCCTGGGGCTCTGAGGTGATCCTAGGTATCTCTGGAAGAGAAGATCATAAGGGGGATGGAAGATAATGATGCAAATGCATGAGTGTGCATGTTTATTTGTATGCATGTATCCTTATGCTACATCAACCAGTTTGTCTGTTGTCTCAAGTTTCTGGTGAACCTGTCCTGTACTTCTGAGCAGGCTGGCAGGGTGAGGAAGCCAAGTCAGATTTATTACCTGGTCAGATGTTCAGTAGACTATCCTCTCTGGTAGTACTGCTTGAGCCACTGTGTCCAAAGATCACTGATCACACTGACGGCTAGATGTTCAACAAGTATGTTTATATTAAGACACGCGGGGGCAAAGAACATGAACAAAAGTTGCTGTCTTCCAAAGCATAATGTTGAATTAACCTGTATCCCAATAGAAAGATGACCATCCACATTCATCTGTCAATATGTAGTACACTCTCTCTCTGTGGCCTTGACCCAAAATACTGTGTACATATGGTAGACCGATTTCCAAAGCACTCCTTCAAACAAGTCGCTCCTCTCTTCTAACTCAGAGAACAATCGGTTTCTCATAAATCTGTGTACGTAAACCAAAGCCAAACTCATAAGAAGCTTCTGAATTTAGACCCATCAATCCATATCTCGTCATTAACACTGGGGCTGGTAACTGCAGCAGATTGAAAATCTTGTTTACAGCAACCATCTCCCATCAAAGGCCAATGACGAGGCTAGCCTGGCTCATCAGACACCACTTGTGCAGGGAGATGGCACTTTATCTCAAGGAGGGTGGCTGTTTGGACAGCTGTGAGACCCACTGTGCATTGTTCTGCCCTGCTTACAGGGAGAGGCGGGGAATACAAAGGGAGGGAGGGAGGGAGGGAGGGAGGGAGGTGTGGAATGGCTTCCACCACATTTTTAAGCAGACATTCTTCCCCTGGTGTCTTGCTATGCAGACAGATGGAGTGCAGAGGGTTACACTGAGCAAGAATGGGCAAGTTGGGGCCATCAAATTAGCTGCTGAGATTTCAATGTGGCTGAGTTACAATCAGCTGCCAGCTAGCCTGCCTGCCTTCCTGGCTCAGAAGAGAACATTCAGTGGAGCTGGAAGAAACACAGAACCAAGACAGCTGGGTTTAGTCCCTGTTACAGACCCTTACTGAGACTCAGACACACCGGCTGACAGTGGTATAAAGTATCAGTACACCTGAAAAACTGACCAGTGATACCCTAAAAATTCTACTTAGAATCTGTCTTTTGCCAAAAACAAAACAAAAACACCACCACTATGTACTATCCTTCATCATATACACTGAGGCTGAAGTCAACTTAAATAAATGCCAGTCAAAAAGAATTACAACAGCAACAAGTTTTCATAGCAACAGTAGAAAAGCTGCCAGTGTGTCATTCTATCCTACTGGGAGAAGAGCAGCTAACTTTGAGGATTTTATTCTGCTATTTTTGGGTGAATTATGAACTTTACAACCAATTGATTACCTTTTCTGTGCACTGTATTTTACTTCTTATAAACTAAGTAACCTTATTATGAATTCAGTGTGATATTACTTTACATCCATGTTTTATGGTGAAAAGAATAAATATTACATCAAGTGAACTTTCAGCAATTTATCAAAAGAAAATTTTAACAACAAACAATTAACCAAATATATTTTCTTCACAGTAATGCTAAAGGCTGTGGGCCCTTTCATCTCACCGTTCTACCCGTTTATGCATGCAGGCACACATGCACTACACACTACACAAAAACAGCACCTTCTGCTCACACATGGACTTAACAGCTGCTGCTGGTCTGAGACTGGAGGCCAAATTCAGGGAGTCCTGACTGACATTTCACCCAGACTAGAGACATAGCTGGTGGGGTTTGAAGAGTGAAACGGCTGGGTGCCTGTGAACCTCAGACACAAAGAGAGGATACACCTGTGCACACGTCTGAGTGTGAGGGTGAATGAGTGAAACAGGGTGACTAAGCATACCTGCTATCTGCACGAAGGAAGGCTGGGGGGTTTTGTCTGCTATGTTTGTGACAGTAGGCACATGGAAAACACATGCATGTTGCTATGGAACCATGTGTGCACGAGTTTATCCAGTGTAAAACATGATTAGGTTTCAATAACGAGTCTTTCTATGTCAGAGTACTTCATTAACTAGTCTCCTTCTGTCCTGCCTAGCTGATGCTGTAACAGAACATTAAAGTTCCACCGCCATAATTACAGTCATTCTCACAACAGCTGGGCTTGGGGAGGGAAAGGAATACTAACACAATGATACATGACATTTTACTCTGAAGTAAACTGATTTCATTGTATGAAAAAACGGGTATTGTAAAATTATTGACACTAATTGTAGCGACTTCAACGAACAAGAGTCGCTGAGGCACTGAGGCTGGGCCTGTTTGTCTGACGCACTAAACAAAAGAATTTACTGAGATTGCCAAAGAATAAATTTAACCTTTAATTAAACAAATGACAACATGCACAAAGTCATAATCAAAGTAATCAAAGCGATAAAAGAAAAATATGGCGACCCAGATCACCCTGTCTCTCCCTCAAACAAGGTCCAGAACGGTGAACAGGTGAATAAATCACCTTAATTATCCCGCTCATACGCAGGTGATGCTATCCCTCTATTCAACATAATAACAAAATAATACCAAAACCAAACAAACACAAACAACAATCAATATGCCCCTTAATCTTATAATAAAACAATCCATTCATGGCTCCTACACTAATCTTAATACATCACTGTCCTGTATATGAATATGCCTATAAACATTCCATCATGTTCCAGAAACGTCATGCTCTGTTTGTTTCATTTTTTTTTACCACAGTTGAGCTCCTCAGCGGTGAGTGTTGCCACCGATCTGCCCTGCAGGCGGCTGGGGTAGTCGCAGGTGGCAGCAGCCTGGGCATTGCCTGACTCGGCGTACTGCTTCAGCAGGTCGGCCAGCCACAGCAGCTCGCAGTCACAGTTTAAAGCGTTGGAATCCAGTCGCCTGAACACACAGAACGAGGGCAGACACACATAGGAAGAGGAAGAGAGAAATGGGAATGTAGCCTAACAACGAATCGTACAGCGTGTGATGAGTCTCTGTAGAGGTCTCCACAGCAGAGTTGTCTAAACCCTCTCTGGCAGTCTGTGAACTAAAATGGGTCTAGCATTGGCAGAGTCAACCCGGCTCAGTCCAAACAGTGGGACCACACTGGAACACACTCTCTTCCTGTCGTGGGAAACTATCTGTCTCCTTGGCCTCGTCTTCTGGTCACTGGTCCAGCTTCCAGTTCTACTACAATCTCTCCATTATCTCTGAAATTTTACAAGATTTTACTGGCAATGTTTTACTTTGGTGAGGCTGTTTGTGAAGCTCTCATTTATAAACTGGTAGAAAAGTAGATTCTTGGTCACACTCTGTCTTTGGAGGGCAAAGTGATTGTTCCTGTATTTATATCCTCCAATGCTAAACACCGTAATCAGAGGGAAGTGAGCTTTACCCGACTACAGGCACTCTTCCAATCTCTTTTCAAGAACACTGCATTTAACAAACACTAAAAGCTCAGAGATATCTGACACAAGGAGCAGAAAACAGTGAGATGAAGCTAGTGAGAGCTGTTCTTCACAGTTTGTTGGGTGTGATGCTATATGAGAGATTTTTGGTCTCATGTTGGAAGAGTTAATCATGTCAAATTTCAGGAAAATTAGGCATGTTTAACCCCCCTGCTGCCTTCATTTACGGGCACCAAAAAATATTGTTTCCTTGTCTGAAAAAAATCCAAAAATTCAGCAAAAAAATTCCCCAAATTTCTGAAAATTTACAAAACCTTCAGGAAGAAAATTCCAATAATTCCTTAAAAGTTTCCCTAAAAAGTTTATTTAAAAAAAAAAAAAAAAATCCCCTAAATTTGGCAAGAAAATTTTTGTAAATATTTTCAAAAATTTTGTAAAAATCTTCTAAAAAATCCTAAAAATATCTGAAGTGATTCCATATATATCAGTAAAACTTCTAATATTTTCTTTAAGAACATTCAGAAAAAAAAATTACCAAAATCCAGCGAAGTTTGTTGGATTTTTTTGTGAATGTTCTTAAGAAACATTTTAACCTTTTTTTTCCACCAAAAATGTTCAAAGATTTCCCAAAAATGTTGAAAATGCAGACATCAGAAGTTTCACTCTGAAAATATTTTTTTTCCCACATTTTCAAACTTTAAAACAGGTCAATTTTGACCTGCAGGACGATACAAGGGTTAAAGGAAGATAGAAGGCATCCCTCACAGCTCCCTCTAATCTCCACTGCAGCTGACTCAAAGAGAAAAAAGGAAAACTCTAGAAGGGACTGTGAGCCTTGCAGCCAAAGCGTGAGAACACTGTAGTGTGGTCAGATGGTATTTGCCTGATAAACACTTGATACTGCGTGTCATATGGTAAACAGAGCAGTACGGAACTTAACACAGACATGCATTCTCACACAGATGTTCCAGTGACTGTTAGGATCTTTTCCACTTACAGTCGCTTCATGGCCTGAAGATGAGAGAAGGTTCCCGGGACAAGCTGGGTAATTCTGTTGTTGTGCAAAAACCTGAGTGAGAGACAGTAAAGCGATCATCAGTGTTCGGAACTGCATCGTGCTATAGCTGTACATCTGGCTATCTGGCTGTAGGACTGTGGATGTAAGCCAGAGCACATGGTGAAAACCTAAAACCTTACAGCTGTGAGGTAACGGTGCAGCCACTTCCCACCATGCCGCCCAGAAGGAGGAATTTAATTTGAACAAATAAACAGTTTTAAACACAACATAAAATGAATTTGCTAAACTAATAGCAGTAGATATCTTTAAACCAGGAATGAGCATGTGCCTTTCGTTAATATCACTTTCCAGATGGGACAAGAAATATGATCGTGTTCCCAGACATTCTATGACAGCTCAACTTGATAACGCTGGAGACTCGCATTCCTTAGCTAAAAGCAGACCAGATCATTTTTGGTATTTATGTAAGACACTGCCCAAAACTTTTCCTTTTTAAGTAACTATAAATGAACTTTTACATCTTACAGGTCTACAGATACTCTCTCTCACTGCTTCGATCGTGACCATGGAGATATTTCCCAACACCAACAGAGTGTGCACCTGGGAATTCCTCAGCTCCCCTTCTCCTCATTTTTTTGCAGGTGTCCTTCCATCTCCTGACTCACTCAAGAGACTGGGAAGTATGGCTATACTGGGCAGCAACTGGCTCGTAAACAGTGACACAGGAATTTAACGGGACTTCAACTCTTAGACATCTGCTGGAGAGTTTGTAGTAGAAGCAAAGGCATCATCGCATCTGCATGTTGACCAGAAAGTTCATGTGGAAGGCTTTTGATTGCTGGTTTGGGACTAACAGGCAGGCTACAAATAAAACATCACGGTAATCTACGTGGGCGAAAACCACAGATTTAACCCTCCTGTTGTCTTCATTTATGGGCACCAAAAAATATTGTTTCTTTGTCTGAAAAAAATCCAAAACTTCAGCAAAAATATTCCCCAAATTTCTGAAAATTTGCAAAACCTTCAGGAAGAAATTTCCAATAATTCCTTAAAAGTTTCCCTTAAAAGTATTAGGAAAAAAAATCTCCCAAGTTTGGCAAGAAAATTCTTGCAAATATTTTCAAAAAATGAGTAAAAATCTTCCAAAAAAATCCTAAAAATATCTAGTGATTCCATATATATCAGTAAAACTTCTAATATTTTCTTTAAGAACATTCAGAAAAAAAATCAACCAAAATCCAGCGAAGTTTGTTGGATTTTGGTTCACATTTCTTTTTTTTCCTCCAAAAAATGGTGAAAAATTTCCCAAAAATGTTGAAAATGTGGAAGTTTTCACTGTAAAAATATATTTTTTTTCCACATTTTCAAACTTTTAAACAGGTCAATTTGACCCGCAGGACGACACGAGGGTTAAAGCATATATACTCTGAGTATATACACACACACACACACACACACACACACACACACACACACACACACACACACACACACACACACACACACTGATCTGTGTATTTCAGGGCTGCTGTGTGTGAATGAATCTACATGAGCTTACACACCAGTACAATACCATGCTAGTTTTTGTTTCGTGGTCTCTAACAAGTCCCTCTGAATCCAGTTGCATCGATGGATCCATCATTTCACTGATATATGTGAGAAAAGTCCTTCTGAAAATGCTTTTTACTCTGGATTTTTCTGGATTGTGTGTGAACTGGATAAGGTTTAGGAATTTTGGGGAAAAGGCCAGACAGGATGAACTTACAGTCGTTCCAACTTTGGTAGATGGGTGAATGATTCTGGTTCCAAAGACTCAATGTTGTTGAAGTGAAGGTACCTGGAGGAGAACAAAAAGTAGACAAAACACAGTGAAACTGGACTGCGTACCTTTATTGCCCTATTAGGCCCTAAGAGGTGGCTGAATAAGATCATAGAAGTGAGGCTCTGTCAGCCCTGTTTACCTATCCATTCCTGGTGCTGCATATTACATGAATAACATAATTCAGAAAAGCTGATACCTAGCTCCACAAGAATGTAGACAAACTGCAGAAATGTGCACATTAAGCACTCAAGTTAGACAGAGATGTACACATTCTGAAAATTTATGGCTGCTAATGAGACTCTGCAAGTACAGCAATTATTTTATGGCATTTAAATTGAAAAAAACATAAATAAGACTATATTCTAACAAATACAAAGTTAGAGAAATGAAATCCAGCAGATGGCAGTTGGACATCTTGTTGTTCAGAGAGAAAAAGCAAAACTCAAAGCAACTGCAGCAGCAAAACAGACACAGGAAAGGCCAAAGCAGCACAGAAAGTCAAGTACAATGCAGTATTCCTGCTCTACACAAGAAAATGAATTTTAGTTTTTTCACTGAGCATAAAATGTGAATTTAACTGCTTGGGTTTTTAGTTATATTTTAAAGAATCACCAGAACAATAAAACAAACAAACCAAAACCAAAAAAAAAAAAACAAACAAAACTCCACCATAGTCTAAACCAGCGAAAGAAAACAGTATTTTCATTTTGCAGCCACTTAATCCCCACTCAAAGATGATTCTACACTAGTTATGTCATTACACTTTCAAAACTATTTGGAATTAAGTATAGCTGCTACAACTGTAGATTGCAGTGAGATGAAATAAAATAAAGTCATGGCTTTAACAGTGTCTGGTGGGACTGCATGACATTGAAAAAAATTGTTATAGATACACTGCAACATGAACAAATACGGAACGTTTCTTGACTTGATTAACTGTTTGGAAATAATGAATTATTCTAGAATAAGTGCTGTGATTTTATATACACTGCTCAAAAAATTAAGGGAACACATAAATCACACATCAGATCTCTATGAACAAAATATTCAAGATTCCGCTGAATCCTCATTATGGTCGCAGGACAGTTTAGAATCACCAGTGAACCTCAGCATGTTTCTGGACTGTGGGAGGAAGCTGGAGAACCTGGAGAAAACCCACACATGTACAGGGAGAACATACAAAGATCCTGAGAAGGCTGGGACATGAATTGGGGATCTTCTAGGTGTGAGGTGAAAGTGCTAACCACCAAGCCACTTTGGGGTCCTCTCTGTCGATTTACATTATGTAATTCACTGAGAACAAAATGAGGGATGGACTCAAAATCACACCAAAAATCAAAGTGAAAAACTTAAATCGCAGACAGATTTAACTTAGGAAACTTCATCAGAACAATTGATCATGCGTCTCAGTAGCGTGTTTGGCCGCCTCATGCCTGCATGCCCTCCAGATAACGTCTGAGCGTGCCTCTGATGACATGGTGGATGCTCTGCTGGGGGATCTCCTCCCAGATCTGGATCAGGGCATTTGTGAGCTCCTGGACGTTCTGTCTCGCTACTCGATTTTGTCGGATGAACTGACACATGCTGGCTCAGGTTCTCAGTTGAACTCAGGTCCGGAGATTTTAGGGCTAGTGAACGACATTGGTGCCCTCGTCATCTAGGACCTAGATGGAGCCACAGGAGGTCAGGCATTGACCTGTACCATGAGGAACCCAGGGCCCACTGCTCCAGGTCTGACAATGGGTCTGAGGATTTCATTCTGACACCCAACAGCAGTCAGGGTACTACTGGCAAACACATGGAGCAATACACCGTGCAACCCTCCAAGGATATCCCTCCTCAGATCACCACTGGTCCACTGACTCAAACCAGTCATGGTGGATGATTTTGCAGGCAGCATAACGTTCACCAGGGCATCTCTATGAGCTGCTCAGTGCTGGGCTATGAGCACAGGTCCCACTAGAGGATGCTGGGCGCTCATACCACCCTTATGGAGTCTGTTTCTGACAGTTTGGTCAGAAACAAGCACATGAGTAGCCCTCTGGAGGTCTCTTTGTAGGGCTCTGGCAGGGCTCCTCCTATTTCTCCACATCCAAAGAAGCAGATATTCTTCCATGTTGCTGGGTTGCTGCCTTTCTACGGCCCTGCTCTGGCTCTCCTCGTTTAAAGGCTCGTCTCCTGGTATCTCCTCCATGTTCTTGAGACTGTGTTCGAAGACACAGCAAACCTTCTCACAGTATCAGTTGTGCCGTCCTGGAGGAGCTGGACTATCTGTGCAACCACAATCGGCTGCAGGTATCCTTCATGCTACCAGCAGTCATAAGGGACGTAGTAAAATGTAAAACTAGACAAAAATCAGTCAGGAAAGATCAGGAGTGACGTCTGAGGCCATCACCTAGAAAACAACTCTCTTTTCGGGGGTTTTCTTGCTGTTGACTCCCCTGTCCACCTAGTGTCGCTATGATTCGCCAAAGCAGGTGAAATTGATGCACAACCACTGACACTTCCCAACCCGACAGACTGGCATCTCAGAAGTGTAGCACAACTGGTATTATACTGTGATAATGAAGTGTTCCCTTAATTTCTTAGGTAGTGTAGGAGTGCATCAGAATAGAAAAAAGAGTCAATTAAAAGCTAAAAACTGACTTTTTATTGTGAGGACTGTTTGAGTGTGAATGTTTTGGAACCTTTCTCATATAATGTAACACTGCAAACCGCATCCAAAATAGTTTTTTGCTTTGAACGCTGTTCAGATCTGGTTTTGCACTTTTCATACAGAGCCTTGTGGTGCTGATTTAAACAGTCAAACCAATGAGTTGTCGTCTCGTATAGCAGAAACAATCTCAAGATTGCTGACAGAGTGCCTCTTTTTGGTCAACATGGACCTTTCTATAGCTAAAACATTTCTATACAGCTGGCTGGGGCTACAGGGTAATGGCCTAAATGATAATCAGGACTATTTTGATCAATACTGAGATCATGTTTATTTATCACAATTAGTCATTGATTTTACAGACAAAATATCTTTATTTCACTCTAACATTTAAATGAATAGAGCGGTGCTTCCACTTTAATGCTGTGCTACATTCCTAATGTACAAATCCGCATTTAAAAAAAAATTTATAAAAGAAATTGTACCCAAAAACGTCTTATTTGCTGAATGATTGCTTATCACTAGACACTACAGTTCAGCGAGGTCCCTTCAACTCCTCTGACATGAAGACGAGGGTAGAAGCTCAGACTGGACCAAAAATTATGTTGAAAAGGGTGAAATGGAGTCAGAAATAGAATAGAAACAGAAATGTTAGATTTACACCAGTTGCGAGCAAATCATTTTTTCTACACACATTTAAAATGTCAGTGTCGCAGTTGATCAGGTTCATGTATTTGTGGGAAGCAAAATCATGATTAATATTACTTTAATTGTGCAGCCCTATAACTGACTACATTACTTGTTGCTACCAAATATTCTCTTTCACGTCTTCCACTTTGGTGTGCACATATAATGTCTGCATGCTGTGTTGTGAATAAATAAATAAACAATCCATGTATGCTAAAAATCAGAGTAAATTATGTTCTCCTGGACAGACTTGTCTCTTTTCACAGAAAAAGAGAATCATGTGAGTTTTCTCTTTCAGTCAAGCAGCAAAGAAGTTGTAGCATGATGAGTTTAAGTTAACTTATCTTACTTCATATTACACTTGCAGCAATGGGATCACAGTGCATGTGCACATCACGATGTTGATGCTGCTGAAACAATACATGGTGCAGTCCTACAGTTTACAGAATCTACAGACATGCTGATAAAGCATCAACAGATGAATAGTGGTGCGTCCCGCAGGAATGTAAGTGAATACATCTTTGTTGCTGCTGTTTATGTGCATCCTAAACAAGAGTACAAGTTTAGACTTTGGCATCCATTTCCCAGTGGAGATTTATAACTATTGAAGCATTTGCAATGCGACTCAAAACTTGTCACCCACATATTAAACTCTTCATTACTGTAGCACAATTTGGAACAGCTGCACAGCCTGGAGCGTGATGTTGAAAGTGCATTTATATGGTGAATTAGCCATTTGTTCTCTGTTACTGAGGTTAGAGTGAAGTACAGTGAGTCATTGTCTTCTCCAAGACTACAAAAAGCCAAATTTTCAAAGGACAAGGAGGTTATTGTATATCATATGGCCATATTGGTTGTCATAATGATTCTCTGGCTTGTTAATGATTGCAGAATGATTGATTGATTGCAGAAATTGCATTCTATTCTGAAAATAAAAGTCACGTTTGAAACACCAGTGACTGATTTTACTTGTCAAGCATGTAGTTGTGTCAAGATACAACAGAGACAGTTGCTTGTAAAAGAGAAGTAAAATGTTTGAGGACGCATTGTGATTTATACAAAGCAGCGGAATTTATATTTCACACTCTAAACCAGGGCTGTCAAACTCATTTTAACTCCAGGTTCCACATTCAGCCAAGTTTGATCTCCAGTGGACTGGTCCAGTAAAATCACAGCATAATAACCTAGAAATAACCACAACTCCTAATGTTTCCTTTGTTTTAGTGCAAAAAAATACATTCCGAAAATATTCACATTTAAGGAATTATCTTTCTACAAAACATCATTAACAACCTGAAATTTCTTAAGGAAAGTAAGTTCAATTTTAACAACATTTTGTTTACCATTTCCACATTACAACTTCCAGATCACAGAGTATCTATGGGCACAAAACGTTTAGTCACAGGTATCTGGAACTGAACAATATAGTATTTTACTTTAAAAAAGACAAAAAACACAAAATAAGACAAAATATTGTAAAAATGACACAAGCGACAAAAGCAAGAAACAAAATGACAAAAATAAGACAAACGACATGAAACAAAACAAAAAAGTGACAAAAAATTTGACAAACAAATTACAAAGCGACAAAAAAATGGACAAATGAGACAAAAAATTATAAAAGCGTGAAACAAAATGACAAAAACGATACACAAAACAATGAATAAAGCAAAACACAAAATGACAAAAATGAGACAAAAAACACAAGCAAGACAAAAAGGAAACAAAAGGACAAAAATGTGAGACAAATGATAAAAATCAGACAAAAAAAGACAAAAAAACAGCAAAAACAAGACAAACTATTACAAATATGAGACACAAACTGATAAAACAATGCTACAATCAATGAACAATCTAGTATTTTACTTTGGTCTAGGAAGTATTTTAAGTTTATAATTTTACAAATTGTAGTTAATGTCTTCTCTGGAATTTTTACATTACAAAGTCGTCCCGCAGGCCGGATTGGACCCTCTGGAGGGTCGCTTTAGGCCCGCGGGCCACATGTTTGACACCCCTGCTCTAAACAAACATAATGCAGGTTTCTCACATATAAGCACAACAGTTTACAGCAAATCAGAACAGTAGAGTGGTGCCTGCAGTCAGAGGACAGATGCAAGTCAAGCTTTATTCTACAGCAGATGCTCTGACCAGCTGCTAGCAGCACTAGCAGCACAGGGCGAGATGTCATGCTTAAAGCTTCACAAGGGGGGGGGGCGCGCATATCTGTCATCTCGACCACAAGACATGCGACGCATGCAAAAGGATCAAAGGGGTCAGCGCAGCATAAAAGGGCGGGTGCACACACGGCATGCATGGTGGCAACAGAAAAGTGAACAGAGGAATGGACGTGGCACATGGTGGCGGGGGGTTGGGGTGCAGGGAGAGAGGGCCACTGATTTAAACACTAACTGAACAGAGCCATCATGATAGCTGTGGAAGGCCTACACAGTCATGTCACAGGAACATCCTCTGGGACCATCACCACACATGACTTCCAACCATGTAGACCTTGCCAGGCTTCATGAATTGTTCGTAGCAGTCTTTCAGGAAGGGGGTGGGGGGTGGGGGGTGGGGGGGGGTATTTCACAGATGAGGAGAAGTAGGTGGGAGGAGGAGCAGCACTGCGAGCAGAAGGAAAAGGTGGATGAGGAAGTAGGTCACTTACAGTTGCTCAAGAGAGACAAGCCCCTTAAATGCTTGTCTGTCAATTGATTGGATTTCATTCTTGTACAAATAGCTGAAAGAAGAGATAATCAGTAACATTAGTAACTCACACACTCACGCAGGATCATCTGAAGTCTGCCTGGTTATATTAAGAGAAACAGAAAGGATCTGATCAAATAACAAAGATAGTTTAGTTGCCATTTTAAAACGATATGCAAATGTACGATTACTGTGTAGTATGCTCAGTGGAAACAGAAATGTTGAGATATTTCATGATTTAGTTCAGTACACACACGATATCCTGCTTCATACGGACAGCACTACTAGTTTTCTACAGGATACCAAGACTGTGGAGCAGTTTTAAAGATATAAATTACATGAATTAATGTAAACACAAGGTAAGAATTGACAGAGTGAAATGTAGAACACTGGCAAAGGTTATTGCCACATCTACAACATTTTTAGCTACAGAAGTGCTGGACTAAATATCTACTTTCTTGTTAGTCCAGCAGCATTCTAACTATAGAGAGGACATGTACTCTGGTCCTAGAGACTTTAGTGGACACTGTAATGTGTGGTAATAAAAACCGTGGATAATATGACAGCAATAAATTCAACAATATAGCAACGAAAAAGGAGTAAAATAAGTTAATACAGCTCATTAAGACTTTTACCAGGAAACCAACGGACTCCATCACTCATGAAATATATTATAAGCAGTCCTACTATCACATCACATATGTTTACAGCTACACTAAATAACTAAAGTTTGATATTTGCACAGCTCAGGAAAAGGGAAGAAAATACATTTGTTACATCAGACATCAATAGAGAGACGATCAAAATTCTGTCACAAGGCTCCCTTTGAGTCGAATCGTTTCTCCACGTATCCAGGTTTTCAGTGACTTCCACATTCTAACAGACTGAAGTACTGAAGTATGCAGCATGCACAGGATCAACAAGCCATTCTAGCACACTGAAAGACAAACACGCCTGATGTGTACATGCTGTCCTCTCAATCAAACATGTCAAAGAGATGCAATACTGGGATTACAATGGCTTACAGCGTCTGCCTTTTCATTTCCTGTCTCTTTATTTCACTTTTCCACATCTATCAGGAGAGGTTCACATTGTCCCATAGGAAAAATTAACATCTTTTGCAACTGCATGCCCTCCTCAATTATATAACCTGTCTTTTTCAATACTATCATACCTCTCATCACACAAGAGGAAAGGAACAATTAAATAAGGACTTATAACTAAGAAAGTGACTTTCAGAAATCAAAAGAAATTTCCTTCATACATGTTCCAGGTGACTTTCTACTATTTAACAACTGTATTCTAACAAACATAGCAGATATTTTATCGGCTGACAAATAAGATAATTTACTTAATGTTCTTCTGATAACAGCCTTCCAGCCATAATAAAGTCCAATTATATAGAACATCCTGTAGACTCAGAATGCAACTAAAAATGAGATAGTAGCATCTCCTCACACATACATCAGAGGGCACAGTGAAGAAAGTGAAATGGGCTTCTTATAAGGAAATCTTACTTGATTCGAGGATGACAATATTCAATTTATCAAGTGCCAATGTGAAATGCAAACTGCTAGGAACAACCTTCCACAAAATACTAACTGCACTGTTGTGAACAAAAGTTTACATACATATGAAAAGACCGCGTACATCATGATTGTCTTGAGTTTTCAATGACTCCTTTACCTTTTAATTTCATGAGTGAAGACTACACCATTAATCTGAATTTAATTTTAATGTTTATTGGATGCAAGTGACTGCTCTGTGATAATGACTGATTTGAGCTGATGTGGTATGATGTGGATCAGCAGTGATTCCCAGGCCTGCTGACACCCCCAAAAAAGCCTATCATTGGAATGAAATGAAGAGTGGACGTTACGTAGGTCTTTGGGGTTGGAGCGGATGAGAAGTGGATGCACTTGAGATCCATGATCAGCTGATCTGGAACCCCTCGGCTGAAAGCTGCTTCAATATGGAAGGAGTGACCGGTGAACATTCAAGGATTCTGGATGCTGTCAGGACTTAGCAGAGGAATTGGGACAAGGTTGTGACTTGACTGGTCTGAAACAAACTGAGGGTTGGAAGGTGAAGTATCCTGAGATTTTCGGGTTTGTACATGTTATACTAGAGATTTATGCTTTCTTTGTGAATCTATATTGAGGTACATAATGGGCACTGAATTACCTGCTTGACTGGTTTGAAGAAGCAAGTGTGCAGAAGGTATCTGCACTGAGGCATGCTACAGCCAGCTAGGTTAGGACTGCTGCAGATAGCACTGTTACTGGGTTTCCTTTAGGTTGATGCCTTGCATGAGAGTAGGAATATATCAATTAAGGTAAACTTGCACGTATTCGCCATTCTATGCTATACTATCATAATGGCTTCTAAAAATCTGAAATCCAGTATCTGAAATTATTAGACCATTTCCCAAGATCAATCAAAAAATGACTTACAAAACCGAAATGTCCAACTTCTGAAACATATGTTCATTTATACCCTCAGTACTTGGTCAGGGCTCCTCTACCATCAGTTACTGCATCAATGCAGTGCGACACAGAAATGATGAGATGATG
Source organism: Amphiprion ocellaris (assembly GCF_022539595.1). Lineage (NCBI taxonomy): Eukaryota > Metazoa > Chordata > Actinopteri > Pomacentridae > Amphiprion > Amphiprion ocellaris. Next base: position 4,272,956 of record NC_072785.1, read on the forward strand.
TCCAATGATGAGATATCATTTAGTGGCATCAATCCTTGAAAAATAGACATTTCATACTTACATAAAATGCATGTAATGAGAAAAATATATCTTATTTACAGTAACATTCAAAAAATTTTCACTTCCACATTTCATAACTGTCTATGAGCAAAGTATATGAGTGTAAGCATGTATGTACACTAATCAGCCACTTTATTAGGTACACCTGTTAAACTGCTCGTTAAAAATCTAAGCAGCCAATTACACGGCAGCAATTCAATACATTTAAGCATGTAGACGTGGTCAAGACAACCTGCTGAAGTTCAAATAGAGCATCAGAATGGGGAAGACAGGTGGTTTAAGTGACACGGAATGTAGCATGGTTGTTGTCAGACAGGCTGGTCTGACTATTTCAGAAACTGTTGATCTACTGGGACTTTGACGCAAGACCGTCTCTAGGGTTTACAGGAGACGGTCCAAAAAAGAGAAAATATCCAGTGGTTTTCTGCGGAAAAATGCCTTGTTGATGCCAAAGGTCAGAGGAGAACGGTAGACTGGTTTCAGATGATAGAAACACAACAGTAACTCAAATAACCACTTGTTATAAACAAGGTATGTAGAAAATCATCTCTGAATGCACAACACCGTGAAGCAGATTGGCTACAGCAGCAGACGACCACTCCGGGTGCCGCTCCTTTCCACTAAGATCAACAAACTGAGAGCACAATTCACACAGGCTCACCAAAACCGGACAATCGAAATTGAAAAAACGTTGCCTGGTCTGATTTCTGCTGCAACATTCAGATAGTCAGAGTTTGGCATCAGCAACATGAAAGCCTGGATCCATCCTGCCTTATATCAATGGTTCAGGGTGCTGGTGGTGTAATGGTGTGGGAGATATTTTCTTGGCACACTTTGGACCCCTTAGTACCAACTGATCATGGTTTAAACTCCACAGCCTACCTGAGTATTGTTGCTGACCATCGCCATCCCTTTATGACCACAGTGGACCATCTTCTGATGGCTAGTTCTAGCAGTATAATGCTCCATGTCACAAAGCTCAAATCATTTCAAACTGGTTTCTTGAACATGACAATGAGTTCACTGTACTCCAATGGCCTCCATAGTTACCAGACCTCAATACAATAGAACCTTTGGCATCATGGATGTTCAGATGACAAATCTGCAGCAACTGTGTGATGCTATCATGTTAATATGGACCAAAATCTCTGAGGAATGTTTCCAACACCTTGCTGAAAGTATGTCACTCGGAATTAAGGCAGTTCTGAAGGCAAAAGGGGGTCCAACCTTTTGCTAGCAAGGTGTACCTAATAAAGTAGCCGGTGAGTGTAAAGTAGACAAAAGCTACAAAAAATACATGCCAAAGTGCACAACACAGATCCAAAGAAATACACTTAATCCATTTTGATCAAAGTACCCCAAGGCATAAAGCATCCTTTCCTAGAAGAAATGCAGTGACTGACAATTACCCATAGATGCAAAGCATGTGAATAATTGGACAAAGGGGAATGAAGGGTTCCCACAAAGAGATGTGTTGACCTCTGTTTGACTTGTTCATTCAGATGGTTGTGGGAGAGAGGAGGCTGTAGTAAAGACAGCTGCCTAGCCATTAAGTTCAGACATGAAAGATGTCAAGGAGTGGACTCACCTGAGGTCCAAAGGAAGTGAGGAGGTAAGATAGGGTATTCAATCTAACCCCCCAGCTACAGCACAAAAGAGCAGCAGGGTGGAGGAACACCTTAATCACTAAGGCTGGGGCAACAGTACAGGCTTTAGATGAACTGTGCTTTAAAGTGAGAGGGGCTCTGTAATTAAAATACTTACTAAATAGCTACAGGATTTAATTACAACTTAATGGGGGATGGGGTGCATGTCAGGAATGTGCATGTTTGTGTTTGCGTGTGAGTACACTGAAACAAAAAGGCCTGTATATCCCTTTTCTTAAGCCTCTCTTCACACATTCTTGATGAATGGAACTGATATACAGTCATGTGATAAAGTAAGTCTGTCCCATGGAAACTGTTGCCCGTTGATGTATGTGACACACTTAAACACAACAAAATTCGCTTTTTATATCATTTGCTCAACGTAAAAATCAGTAGAGGTCATAGTGCTTTGTAAAGTAAGTAGCCTCAGAATTTAATCTTCCCATCTTTAGCAGAAATAACTTCTTGTCGGCACTTTGCATAATTGTCCACCAGCTTGCTGACATTTTTGACCACTCTCCCGGCCACAGTTCCTTCAGCTGCAAGATTTCTGAGGCTTTTCATGCATCCAATGCACGCTTCAAATTCCCCCACAACTTTTTAATAGCCATTCTATAACCCTCCATTCCTTCTCTCTGACCGAGCCCTTGGTGGATTTGCTGAGTTAAGGATCATCATCCTGTTGATAGATCCACTTCTGTTTAAACTTCATCTTTCACACAGATGATCTCACATGATCTTCAACCGTTTTTTGAAAACGATACAAAAACCACAGTTGAATCAGTCAGTGACTGCAACATGCCCAGTCCCTGAGGCAGCAAAGCAACTTCAAACCATAATGTTTCAATCACCAGGCTTCACAGTTGGCCTGAGGTTCTTCTCCTAAAATGCTGCCTTTGGTCTGCACCAAACATGCTACCATCTGTATTTATGATTCTTCTGTCCAGATCACATTATTCCAAAAGTCCTGGTCTGTATATTCATTGGCAAACTGTAGGTATTTGCTCTAATGCTCTTTTTTGACAGTAAAGGGTTTTTCATGACACATCTCGCACGAAGGTCAAATTTGTCCACTCTCTCTTTGCTGGGATCTACCTAGATCAGACTCATCCTGGACCATCCCACAGATGCTCAATAAGATCTGGATCTGGGGAGTGTGGAACCCAGACGAACAGCTTAGCTTTGTCGTGTTCCACGGATTCTCCTGAGCAGTTTTTGCGGTGTGTCGGGGTACATTGTCCTGCTGAGGGTGACAACTGGCATCAAGCTGTTGCCATGAGGAGGTGGGGGGTTGTTGACCTGCAGTGTTTAGGTTGGTGGTACACGTCAAACATCCACATGAATGTCAGGACTCAAGGTTTCCCAGCAGAACGTTGCATTAGAACAAGATGATGGATGTTCTTCACCTGTCAGTGGTCAGAATGCTGTGGCTGATCAGTGTCCACTGACACCAGTAACTGAAGGGTTACCTGCACATTCTGAGATGAAAGTTTTTTTTCTTTTTGGAGACTTCTTTTTGCAAGCAACATTCTGCTCTTGGGCTGAGTTTGATGAGGAGACCAGTCCTGGACAAATCGGCAGTTGTTTTAAATCTACGCTGCTCTTTGCATCATCAGACACGACACACTTCAATAGGAAAAGGACCCGACACATCAGAGGAAGGACGCAGCTAAAATGTCTGCAGTGTGAAAAACTGTAACCTGGGAAAACAAAAGCAATTCAACTGCCAAATAATATCTGCAATTCAGGTGTTTCAAGAGCTGGTAGCCACAGAGTTGCATTCTTTACCAATTTGATATTACAGCTGAAAAGTAAACACTCTACGGAAGACAGTAAGTTCACAAAGGCTTCACTAAAACAACACACACTGGAGGACAATTTAAAAGAGAATAAGCATTTCTTAAGACACTACCAAGGCCAAAAAGATTACAAAGAAGGCAAGGGAATTCATTGCCTTAAATGAGCAGCCCTCTGCTGAAGTAGAGAATACAGGTTTCACTGTCTTTTGTGGCTTTTGGAGCCATAGTACACCCGACCCTTTCCACACTAAATTTCAGACATTGCCCCTCCAGGGCATTAACAAAAGGTTCCTGAACATGTGCATAACATTAAGGAACAGCTTGCATGTAGGAAGTTTTAATATTTTACAGAGATATTTAGTTGTGAAGACTATACATTGTAATGATTTTAAAAACACTAATGTACTTTTGTGTGTATTATCTAAGAAAATGGCATCAGATTACGACTCGGCATCTGTAGATTCATTATCGAAGACTCAGATTGAGGTAAAAAACCTTGATTGGGACATCCCAAGTTTCAGTGTACTGCCTGTACTCATAGAACCTGTTTCAGACAGTCGTATAGTATACTGTATATATTGTATATTTTGCCTGAATTAGATATCAGACAGACCTATGCACACAACTTTCTGCCTAATCAGAGACAACATAAAACATGATATCATCTTTGTTCTCAAAATATATAAAATGATGCACAAAACACAAGCAAAGTCACATATAGCAAATTAAATACGTCTTTCAGGTGTGTCCCAGTGGTAGAAAGTATGTAAGCAGGTTCTATGAGTTCCACACAGGAACATTTGATCATATCTAACTGAGCACAGTCACTGTTCTCATCACAACTGAGGCCAGGGGGATATTATTGCAAGTGACAAAGCGAGCAAATTACCAATCCCACAAAAGCCCTGAGGCTACACATACCTTAACACCATTTCTGTTGTCTGCTATGCCTCTAGGCTGTGACTTCCAGACACATAAGTATAGAGGATCAGACAAAAAGAGACCTTTCATGGACACTGTTTCTGTAAACTACATGGATACATTTTTACTGACTCAGCAGTCCTGCAGCATAAGCTGTCTTTCACTCTTTAGTCAGTAAGCAATTTGTAAGGGATGCTTCAGTGTGTTACCTCTTTTGCTAAAAAACTGACAGAACAAAGATGCTGCCATATTGTCTCAAAATGCTTAATTTCAAGGGCAAAATTAACAAGACGCACTTACAGATATTTGAGGTTTTCCAGGTCTTCAAATGCCCCCCTGGGGATCCTTCGTATATGATTGTTGTTGAGTAGGCTATGAGGAAAAGAAAACAGGGATTATTTTGTGGTTATAAGATGTATACTAAGTTTGTTGTTGTCAAAATTATATTTCTGTTTATACAACGGTACCACTGGATATGTCACTGTAGGTCAGAGATAGACTTCAGGATGTGTTTTTATTCAGTCTGTAGCCTGAAACCAAGAAAAGCTGTTCAGGATATAAATCTCTCCACAGACACATGGCTGGCTGGCTGGCTGGTTCATAGGAAAAGCTCAGCTCTTCTCCTGTTTCAGAAGACTTTTCTGTCTTTGAAACTAAATCTAAGTGTCATGCCCTGCACATATTCTCATAATATTAACTACCACCGATAAATCGTCACCTTTTAATAATGATAAATATGCAGCTACTTCTTCGTATATTTCATCCTAATTCCACAGCTTGCATAGCAGGCATAGATGAGAAAACATCTCAGTAATGTTTGCCAATATCTGAAGAAGTCTGATGTATAAAAGCTCTCACAGTACGAGAATAAAACCTATCAGTATCTCAAGATACTGAAAAGGCGACATAAGCTGGTGCATGCATACGTTCCTTAAAAAGTCATTTATTAAGTCCATAGTTCATGCTTGTTTTTGCTTATGCTGTATTAGCTTAGCACTGAACCACATAGCAGTCTCGACATATGATGAACAGCCCTGTGGGTGGAAGCGAAAAAATGAATTCCTGTAAGATTACGAGCTGACCCACATGTGTGAAACCACAGCGGAACAGAGCATGAATTAGCCTGTGTGTGTGTAATAGAAACTGTACTATGTAGTACAGCGGCGATTGTTCTGTTTTATGGAGGTGAGTTTGATTCATTTTCAGTAGTCTACTTGAGGCGCTGAAACTTCTTACAAAGAGGATGTCTCTTATTACTGTGTTTGAGCAGGAACAAAGACTTACAGTGTGTTGAGGTTCTTTAATCGTCTGAAGGAACCTGGTTGTAAATCCTTGATTTTGTTGAACCTCAGGTCTCTGTAAAACACAACAGAATATGTTCATGAAATCATACCTTAGTATATTTTAGATAAAAATGTAAAGCAATGATATGTAGTTATACTCGGAAGACTTCTTAATGCGTAGAAATACACAGACAATACACATCTGCATGAAGTAAAGTTCACAGCAGAGTACACATTACTCATCTCACAAGAATGCCTTTGTTAAGCTTTAATCGTGAGGACAGATTAAAAGAACATTTGCCCTAAAGATAAAGCACAAGGCTAGTTGTAACAGTCAGCAGGTTTCAGCATCTTTCTCCTTTAACGTCCCAATTTAAAGAGGCTGTAATAACAACACAGCTCGACGTGACACAGATCACATTTGGTTTTAAAACAAACGGCTTAGCATGCCATCATTATGACAGCATAAAGACTCTAATGGTGCAGTTAGCCATGTGAAGGTGAAACCGTTCTGAACCTCATGTAGCACTAGCAGCCCCAAGTTACATGAGATGTTACCATCTTACCTCAGTAAGCCGTGTTATGTTTTGGTTATGTTTTCTAAGCCATCTGTTCATCCACTAAACTGTTTACTAAAAGAATTTTTACAAGATAAATTCTGTGAGTGAAACCAGCCACTAATATGTAGGGAAACTTCAGAACACCAAAGAGTAAGTGCCTTTAGAAAACAGGCCCACTACTTTCCTAAAATTCAGGAATAATTTATGATATTTTCTGGTGCTTTCAGCCACAACAACCATGGCAGACAAGCTGTCCACTATTTGACCTGGAATGGCATCCTGAGAGAAAAGAGCTGATTGAAAAACCCTCCTGCCAAAGAGGTGCAGAGCATCTGAGTGGAACCACAAAGCAGATTTATCACTGAACCGAGGAAAGAGAGAACTCCATTAGTCTCCTCTAGAAAGCTCGACTCCCCCAGTAAGAGCTCAGACGGTCTACCAGCATTCTTATTATCCAACCACCTCACAAAGTAAATAGCCTAAGACTGGCTCAGATAGAAAGAATGTTTACTCATCATGCAGATCTGTCAACACATCAGGGTGATGAGAGCTTTCACATGACTAGTTTTTCAGTCCAGAGAACAACTTCTGCTCATTTCTCTGTTAAATGATGTCTGAAAAATTTTTATATTATTAAATCTTTCCCAAGCATACAGATTTAATTTAGATGCAACATTGTTCCATTCTTATTATTTATCTTGTCTGTTACCCCTCATTAATAATTGGAAAAAGCATCATGGCGCTCTGCATTCCTGAGTTTTTGCTGCCTTTTATTTCTGACAAAAAGAGACCCAAAAAAAAAAAACGCCAACAGATTTCATAGCTAGTGAGATGTTTATGGGTCATTCCCTCTATGAAAGTCCTCACATATGGATCTAATTACAGCACGTCCAGCTTTTTCATATGCTCACTTCCTTTCATATAGTCTGTACACTGGTGCAAGAATCTACTAGAGGAGCTGTTCTGTAACAGATATTCTTTATGAGAGAACATCCTTAATACTTGTTTCTGCAACCATCTTCATCATGTGAAACACATCTTTAAGTTTTCAAGATTATACCTTAAAGTTGGGATGTCACAATGCCAGAAATGAGTACTATAATTAGCACAAAATTAGTACTAATAAGGCCAGGGCAATAACACAATAGTGACATGTACTGGCAGTAGTCACTTCATCAACAGCAATAAGGAAACAATTCAATAGAACTTCACCTGAGTGCATCAGATGCAGGCCTCTATAAACGCATATGACGAGAACACAGAATTCAGTTTAAGTCCAAACTCCAAGCGTCCTTGGGTAAAACAGCCCATTATTTTACTTTTAACTTTGCTTAGATTTAGTGTTCTATTTTACATTATGTCCTGTTTATTCTAGATGTTCTCTCTTGTTTTATTTTACTTTTAGCTGCCTGGTTCTTTGGTGTGATTTTGTCTAATTTTTAAAATCTCTGACTTTTAGATTTTTAATTTCTAACTTTAACCCTCAATCTTATTCTTTAATTTAAAAACTGCATAGTTCCTTTGTTTGTTGTGAGTGCTAATCTAGCTAATTATTCATTTAATTTATTATCATTTTACTATTTATTTTAATTGACTGCTCAGACTTGTCTCCTATGTCTTGTTTGTCTGTGTTGCATGTTTTAACTGCCAAAGCACTTTGTGAACGCTGTTCTTAAGGGTGCTTTATAAATAATGTTATGATTATTATTATTATATCTCTTGACAATGAAGTCGCTTCACCCTCCTCACAGTTCGCCGTGACTCCCGGGCAGGTTTCCTGAGGTGTGATAGTTCACGGTCACCTGGGCCTTTCTCCACCCCAGAATGTGCCAGCATACCCTCTGTGGAAGCTGTGGCTGGTGGAAAACAGCAATTACCCTCGAAAGATGGGCTTTGCAATCTAAAAACAACTACGATCCTGCTCTTCATAGCCAACAGGTTTGGTATTGGTTCACACAGCCTGGTGCAGAGTCCCCGTCTGGTAATACCTGGTTCAGGTCTCAGTGCAGCGTGGGGTGGCTTTACCCCAGTCACTCTCCATACGTCTGCTGCTTTCACTTGCTTTCTTTATTTTATGTGTATCAAGATGAGATCAGTCTTTTATCCTTATTTATGTATGTAAATATATGTACTCATTTATGTTTTTCATTGTTGTGTTAACATTAACATTATTACCCATCTACAGCACCTTCATAAAAAGTGGCTAAATTAAAAGTCAACGTTTCTTCTCCTGGTCTTTATTAAAAACAGGTCACTAAAATGATAAACAATTATTATGATACTAACTGAAACATTTTCAGATAAGTTTTCAGCAGCATCACTCAACCCTAATACCGAAGACTTTCGTAATTCAAAATCATTCTAAATCAATTAATGTTTTTTAGGGTTTTTTTTAAGCAGCTACATGCATGGTGTCACACGCACAGACTACTAATGGTACAATCAACACTGAACTCACAGTATGAGCTATCACTAAACAAGTTAACAGTAGCCTTTGTGAAATCAATACATACGTTTTATGGAGCATTGCTACAAGAGACGCAGCTGTCACAATTCCCAAACTAGAAAAGCACTCAGAGAGCGCAGTACTCCGCCAAGGCTGCTCAGTTGACGTATCATTTCTGAATCTTTAATAAAAAATGACATGGCGTGAGCACAGGCATGTGTGATGCATGTGCATGTTATGTATGGATACCAAATTGCGTGTAAATTACTCTTATAAAAGTCTGTTGATAGTTGATCACTTTTGGCAAACCTTTGTTTTGCTAGTGTTAAAATAAGCGTTCCCTCCATGCTTTTATTTTGAAGACGTACTTTTAATGTTATGGGCTTTTATTTTGTCACCATTCCAGCGGCACAGGAAGTGTTGCTCTAAGAAGCGGTTTCTTGACATGATGAAGGTGCTGCCGAAAAGTCAGAAAATTCAAATAAAGATGAAAGACAACAGTTCCACGCTGTTGCTGTCTAGCAAAGGATGTGTCTAAACTTAGAAGCACCTAGCTGCAATGGGGACAAGCTCTTACTGTGAAGAAATGAGTGAAGGACAGAAAGATGAATTTATGTTCAATTAAGGCTGACGGCTGAACTCAACGTGTCTGGCTGGGGTTTGCTACATTGCGTGACCTAAATATGTAGCAGGCAGCAGGAATTGATGGGACTCAGAAACACCCCACAGTTTAATCATTTGTTCCTTGTATGATTTCCAACTGATGAATCACAGTCAATTTGTAGTAGGATCGCAATCATGTGATCGTCAGCAGGTAACTGACACAGTGTTCACATCATGGTTACAGCAACGCCGTGCCGGCAGCTATACAGTATCTGGCAAGGGGAAATCCTTAACAAAGTGGATCCAGACTATAAGCCGCATCACTGTGAAAATCTAATCACTTGGTCCTTGTGTCATTTCTGACCTTCCTTGAAAATTTCATCCAAATCCATTTTTCCATTTTTGAGTAATGTTTTACACAGACAGACAGACAGACTCACAGACTCATAGACAAACGTACGCTGATTGTCACATAACTCCGCCGTTCCTTGACGGAGTAACAATATTATTTCACAACAATTCAATGACATGCTATTGATACAAGAATGACATCTGAAACACTCTCAAGCTTGAATTCTGTACACTGATCTGGATGCCTGTCTTTGAGCTGCTCAGATAAGTTTGAATTGCTTTCTCCTTTTCTTCTACATGCTTTGTGACCCTGTTCATATGCTGGATTCAGATCATCCAGCTCAAACACTGAATATCTTAATACACAACTAGATAGGCTTTTTTTCAGCAAGTTGCAGCTCCTGCACTGGCTACTGCCATTCCAGGTTTTTGGAATTGTCTAGTATCTCCACTGCCTATAGCATCACTAGTGCCATAAAAAACAACATGGTCACATTCTGGAATTCAGGAATTGACTCCGTACTGTAGTATTGGTTCTTGTGACATCCTTCCTTAAAATAACAGTATCATTGCTGATCACAAATTTAAAAAGAAAAGTACTCAGAGAGCGCAGTCCTCCGCCAAGGCTGCTTAGTCTTTGTATCATTTCTGACAGATGAAATTTTTAATAAAAAATGACCTTGTGCTGAGCACAGGCGTGTGTTATGCATGTGTACATTATGTACGGATACCGAGTCGTGTGACCTAAATACGTAGCGGGCGGCAGGAATTGATGGGACGCAGAAACACCTCCACAGTTTAATCAGTTGTTCATTGGATCATTTCTGATGGATAAGTCCTGATAAGTCCTCAGTGGTGGATTTGTAGTAGGATCACAATCATGTGATCATCAGCAGGCAGCTGATGTAGTGTTCACTTGTTGTCATGGTTACCATGACGCTGTGCCGCTATCTGGCAATGATACAGAAATCTTTAACAAATCCATGGATCCAGACTATAAGCTGCATCACTGCCAAAATCTAATCACTTGGTCCTTGTGTCATTTCTGACCTTCCCTGAAAACTTTATCCAAATCTGTTTTTGAGTAATGTTGCGAACAGACAGACAGACCAACGCAGACCGTCACATGACTCTGTTGCGATCCTTGGTGAAGAAATCAGGCAGCAGTTTTTGAACTGAGTAGTTTTGACCAAACCATAAAACCTCAAAATCAGAAAGTTTAAACGAGTGCATGGTATCAACAAGTATCCTAGAAATAAGAATCGATGTCAAGAACCTGTCAAGGCTTCATAAAGAAAGAGAGGGGTGAGGGTATTGCATGGAAAGAACAGGCACCCTTAAGAAAACGTCTGTCTCCAGGCAACAGGCCCAGGGTGCAGAGCACACTGTCTGGACATGCTGAGGCAGGGACTGTCCTGCCTACCTGCCTCCAGCTCTGAGGGATGAGAACAAAGAGGAGAAGAGAGGAGGGTTCTGTGCTGATTAAGGCAGCGCCCATTTGAGGTACAAACATGAAAGCAGAGGTTTTGATTTCTGCTGAAGATCGTCTTCTACAAATTTCTGGACTAATGGCAGGAAGTTTAAAAAAAAGCCTCATACTGTCACACATATCACACATATTCAGAGCCCATTAGGAGCTCACACCCTAGCCTAACACACTGCTGACTGCTGTGACTGAATGTGAGGTTGTTGTGAGCTGGACTGTTGTGTTATTTTCGCTGTGTGTGTCTCACTGTCACGGCTGACATGACTGTGCGTCTTTGTAGAGAAGGCTAAGTAAGGTCAAGCCGAGAGTCGTCTGTCACCACACCAGGGTGTGTTTAAAGCATCAGCTGTCGAGGGAAGGAAAGGAGAGGCTCAGCTGACAAGAATGTCCTAGAAGTATTGAAGATGATGACATCAGCCCCCATGTATCCCACAAGTGCTCTGAGACTTGCAGTTAGACTAAAAACTGACTTCTGATCATAGATGGCCAGCGCTGGCACTCCAAACGGTACTGTGCATTTGTCCGAGTGACTGTTTTGTCTGGGGATCTGTTAATAAAAACTGCGTGTGTGCCAAAACCTGAGGCTGCCCACCCATCATAACCACAAACACATCCACACTGACTGCACTTCATTCACTAGTCGGGACAATAATGTTGTTTTATGACACCAACTCATAAGATCTACACTCATATTACACACAGCAAGCATGAAAGCAAAAACCATCAAATGTCTCAATACAATTAAGCATGAAGGAATTAGTACAGTTTGGCACCGGAGCATCAAAGGACGTCTCTAAAGCCGCTTTGTGACAGCTTAGCTCCAAGACAAACAAGAGAAAAGCAGCAAAGGAAAATGAGTCAGTCCACAAAGGAAAAAAACCACAGGAAGAGGACTGACTGAGGACATTCGGTAAACAAAGCATTTGTAAACCTTTCTTCAGCAAACAGTTAATTGAGTGACTAGAGACCCCTGCAATGTTGTCACAAAAAATTTACACAGATTACTGAGCCTTTTATGATGGTTCCAGGACTTATTAAATGAGTCTGTTAAATCCCATTGATGTGTTTTGATGTTACCGTGCCAGAAGAAACTATAAAACAGCATGGCTAACAACCCTGCAGAGGGGCTGACACACTCTTCCAGGGTTTACCTAAACAAAAGCTCTTAAAATGATCAGCTAAGGCTAAGGAGTGAGGGAACCATGGGGCACTGGCAACAATAGCAGCTAATACTACAGTTAACTTCACTTTTGTATTTACCCTCATAGGATAGTGTTGAGAAAATCATTTTTTAAAGAAAAAGGAGTTGAACTCTTAAAAAGAGTTTTGTACTGTACTTACCTAAATACATGATTTTACCATCTAGTTACTTTGTCTGGACAAAGTTTTTACATTAAACTCAAGCCAAGATAATTAGTATGACCTATTTAGACTAGACAATGCTGCCAATCTCCCTGCAGTTCTCTGGGCACACTGTGGATGAAAACTATGGGTCCAGTGCACTGAGGCCATTTAGGGACATAGTAACTCTGGTCTCACACAACAGAACTACAATACTTACTGGTCAGTGTGTCAGTATGAACATTTAACATGCCCGCAGTTCTACTGTGGGTTGAACAAACACTTACTCTTACATGTCCACTGGATGGGTTTTCCCGCATGCGTCTGAAAATCGCCCGCTGCCAGTAGCCAGTGTTTAACTCCTGCCGACCTTCTTCTCCAACTATCCTACCCCTGATTGGACAAACGCATCGACTTGGCAGCTGTCTGCTTCTGGATTTCAAGCCGGACCAACATGCCGGCTTGGTCGCAAATTTTCTCTTTTAATACAAAAATAGTTCCGCGAAATGTATTTCTGAACACATTTGAGACGAGAAATAAGATGTGCAGCAGCTGAATCTGTCCTGGTTTTAGTTCACCAACGGCCAGTTTAGATGTTCGATGAAAGTTTCACGATGCGTCGAACTTCCACACGCCACATCAAATTTGCATAAAGTAGAAGTCCAGCCTACTTTATGCAAATGGCCTCCGTCTCTGGGGAGACGCACCAGATCACAGCTCGAAACGCACCGCAACCGGACCAGCATGCAACGGCGTGCGTTTCACATAGACAATGAATGGGATGCGGAAAATTGTCAGATGTAGTGGACACGTACCTTTACAGTCAACACCCAATATGTGAAATAATCAATTGAGCTCAACAGGTTCTGAGGTGTACACAATGGCAGTACAGGGGGTCCTCGACTTACGTCCGAGTTCCGTTTCTACGGATCTACATAAGTCGATTTTTACCGTAAGTTGGAACGCCGGCAAAAATGTAAACAAAGCCGTTCCGTGCGTCACAATATCGATCAGTGCTTCGGAAAAGTCATGAATACCAACGACTTTCATGCATATATGAGTCATTACAATAAGATAATAGAATATGTTGCACTGTTTTTACAACTTGACCGTTTTACTATATTATAGCAACCCTCTGTGATGAATGAGTGAGACTTTATCTGGTTCTCTGGTGGTTTATTGAACCTTCACACAGGCTACTGCGGGCCATAGCCAATGCCAGAAGAACTAGAAAAACCCCATAACTTAGCTCCAGAATTAGCCGCCGTTCCCAGCTCTCTCTACTGCTTACTCTCAGTCAATCAGAGGTGAGCTAACTGAACATGGCACGTTCACTGACATTAGGTAAATCTCGAACTGAAGAATAAACATTGACACCTCAACATCAACAACAATATCAGTCCGTTACAATATCTACTTTCACTTCCATGGAGATGGCTTTCTTTTTCTTCCAAGCATCAGAAGAGTCTGACTTCCGCTTGGGAGCCATGATGAAGGGCAAAAAGTTAGTGAATGTAGCACAACCCAAGGTGGCGTACAACCGACGAATGTAAACAAAACCGTCTTACAGCGCCGCATGACGACATATTTGTCCGCTCCGCTCGCTAACTAGTTTCATATAACCAGTTCAGACGTAATGACGAAACACCGTAGGTCTAAGACGTCGTAAACCAAGAATCCCCAGTATAGAGATCATAAAGCAAGTGCATGACATCTGCTGCCAAAGGTTTCCATTATATGTGCTACTGTCAATGTCACATTTTAAATCTATTAAAGGAAATTGGTGGCCTTAGCAACAATCTGCTGCCAGATCATTACGTGATGACATACAACTATATGCATCCTTATATACAGAAATACACTATATTGCCAAAAGTATTCGCTCACCTGCCTTGACTCGCATATGAACGCAAGGGACATCCCATTCCTAATCCATAGGGTTCAATATGACGTCAGTCCACCCTTTGCAGCTATGACAGCTTTAACTCTTCTGGGAAGGCTGTCCACAAGGTTTAGGAGTGTATTTATGGGAATTTTTGACCATTCTTCCAGAAGCAAATTTGTGAGGTCACACACTGATGTTGGACGAGAAGGTCTGGCTCTCAGTCTCCGCTCTAATTCATCCCAAAGGTGTTCTATGGGGTTGAGGTCAGGACTCTGTGCAGGCCAGTCAAGTTCATCCACACCAGACTCTGTCATCCATGTCTTTATGGACCTTGCTTTGTGCACTGGTGCACAGTCATGTTGGAAGAGGAAGGACCAGCTCCAAACTGTTCCCACAAAGTTGGGAGCATGGAATTGTCCAAAATGTCTTGGTATGCTGAAGCATTCAGAGTTCCTTTCACTGGAACTAAGGGTCCAAGCCCAGCTCCTGAAAAACAAGCCCACACCATAATCCCCCCTCCACCAAACTTTACACTTGGCACAATGCAGTCTGACAAGTGTGGTTCTCCTGGCAACCGCCAAACCCAGACTCGTCCATCAGATTGCCAGATGGAGAAGCGTGATTGGTCAGGGTTAGGGTTGGGGTTAACCCTAACCCTAACCACTGCTCTAGAGTCCAGTGGCGGCGTGCTTTACACCACTGCATCCTACGTTTTGCATTGCACTTAGTGATGTATGGTTTGGATGCAGCTGCTCGGCCATGGAAACCCATTCCATGAAGCTCTCTGCTGAAGCACTGTTCTGGAGCTAATCTGAAGGCCACATGAAGTTTGAAGGTCTGTAGCGATTGACTCTGCAGAAAGTTGGCAACCTCTTGGCACTATGCTCCTCAGCATCCACTGACCCCGCTCCGTCAGTTTACGTGTCCTACCACTTGGTGGCTGAGTTGCTGTCGTTCCCACACACTTCCACTTTCTTATAATACAGCTGACAGTTGACTGTGGAGTATTTAGGAGCGAGGAAAGGTCACGACTGGATTTGTTGCACAGGTGGCATCCTATCACAGTTCCACGCTGGAATTCACTGAGCTCCTGAGAGCGACCTGTTCTCTCACAAATGTTTGTAAAAGCAGTCTGCATGCCTAGGTGCTTGATTTTATACACCTGTGGCCATGGAAGTGATTGGAACACCTGAATTCAGATTATTTGGATGGGTGAGCGAATACTTTTGGCAATGTAGTGTATCTGAAATACACTCAAAAGCTCACTGGTGTTTGAGAGATGACTTATACACAATTTCTATATTTCTACAAAAATGTGGTGTTGTTTAGGATGCTGGGCTGTCCCAGGTGCTAGTTGATTGGCCACGCTTCCACATATGAAATTACCTATCATGGTAGATGACATAGGCCATAATCAATATTAGTATTTCTGTGTTAGAAAGTCAGTGTTCTGTGCAGATGTTTAATATCTTAATATTTTACTGTTTAATAATAATAACGATAAAAGACTCACTGTTTTACCAGGATCTTATTCTTGATGTACTGTAAAGCCTGTTAAATTATTTAACAGTAGTATACACCAGAGGGGATGGCCATAGTTGTGTGTAGTACTATACTACATTCTTTCTGTTGTCATCCACATTAAAATCTGACGGTATTTATTCTGACTGCTCCATTTAACTACTCTCTGTTCTTGATCATTTCAGAGGTTAATTAGGACACAGCAAAAGTCATTTGAACTCCATGTTCTCCAAAAATCTAGCTACAAAACTGCAGTAGTAATAACAAGCTGATGGAAAACCTGTAGAACGCAGTGAACCAGTGGCCACTTGGACACAAGCTGACAGCTCTGCTGTAGCACAGTGAACTGGTGAAGTGGAAGACCCACTTTCAACAACAATGTGTCCACCAAATCCTGCACAGAATTGTGTGAATGAGACTAATATGACCAAACTACCAAAAACAGAAAACAGAGCGAATTAATATCAAAGGTTTGATGTGTGCACAGATTCTGGATTCACAGATGAAGATAGTTAGCACTTAGTCTAAAAGTGTAACTAGCAAATAGGTACTGACAGTTTTTCTGGTGCTGTGACAGTTTGTAACTAGAAAAGCACTCAGACAGCGCAGTACTCTGCCAAGGCTGTCCATTCCCCCATATGGCATTGGCAGAAATGCAGCATTTGTTTATTAGTTATTGATGATCAGAAATCACAGCAACATAGAATGTGTCCATTTAATATAGATGTACCCACAAACAAAATGACCTCGTGCTGAGCACAGGTGTGTGTTATGCATGTGTATGTTATGTACGGATACTGAATCATGTGACCTAAATATGTAGCAAACGGTGGGAATTGATGGGACTCAGAAATACCCCCACAATTTAATAAGTTGTTCCTTGTGTCATTTCCGATCATTTCCTGGTAAGTCCGCAGCGGTGAATTTGTAGCAAGATCGCAATCATGTGACCGTCAGCAAGCAGCTGAAGTAGTGTTCACTTGTTGTCATGGTTACAGTGACGCCGTGCCGCTATCTTGCAATGATACGGAAATCCTGAACAGACCTGACCTTCCCTGAAAATTTTATCCAAATCCGTTAGTTCGTTTTTGAGTACTGTTGCCAACAGACACACAGACAGACAGACAAACGTACGCCGATCGTCACATAACTCTTTGACGGAGTAACTGAGCCAAGAAATTAGTAGGTTTACTACTAAGAAACTATTGTACAATTGTCCAAAAACCTGTTAAAGAACACCACACTGCCACTGATGCACATACCTGAATGGAATTTACCACACATTACTTTCATATTGATATGTTTATTCACAAAGCAAACAAGAATCATATGATGCTGAACTGTGCAAACAGCTACTATTGCTGCAAGGAAAATTTCAGAAGAGGTTTCTGTAAATTCTTGTCTGAGCCACAACAACTAGTGAACCTGGCTGCTGCCCAAATCCAACCGGCATCTGAGTGCCATGTGTGCACCTCTCCTCTCGTTCTCTCCCTTTCTAGTTCGGGGAGTCGTTTAGCTTGTGACACATGCCCAAGTGGACCTGCCAAGGACTCTCAGGCCTGCGTGAGTCATTCATACTTAAACAAGAACATTGCTGGCTCCTTGCTTGGTTGGGGGAACAGTGAACCGGGATGTCCAAACATGGCTGGGACGCTTCTCTGCAAAACACATCCTGTGTAAAAACGACAAGGATTTGCTTCATGTCGAGAGAGTGCTTGTGCACAGCAGAAGTTGTTCAAAATCCTACACAGCATGACGGATTTGGACCTACATACAGCTGAGGCCCGTCACAATTAAAATTAATGGAATATGAAAATAATGTGTGAATTGATTTGGCACACAAAACTAAGACCCACTGAGGAGAGTGGAGAAAAGTCACTACTACAACAGAAACCCAAAGAAAAACAGAGGGGAGAGTGTCCATACAGTCACAGCTCCCTTAGAATTGATAAAACCTGTCAAAATATTGCACCGTCTTGTAGGATTTCCTAAACCACTGACCCATTTGGATGTGCTTACACACTGCATCCTATCTTCAGCCAGAAATGGCAACCAATTAGCCAAATAAATCACCACATGAAGGTTTTTCTCCTAGACAGGTCTGTCAGTCAGAGACAACCAGCCTCCATTTACTGTCATTCTGATCCTTTTTTAGGTTCCTCTGACTTTTACAGCAGTTGACTGACTTCATAATTCTGTCACTCTTGTCGCTCGCACTTAGCTCACTTCCACAGTGCTACTCATTACATAGAGTTCAGCCCGCAGCATTGTTTTCCACAATGCTAACACAACAGTCAGTCTCAATCATTGCAGCTTTTTTTTTTTTTTTGCATTAACACTCAAAGTAGTTTTATGGTTACATACGAATACAAAAGTCCATTCTTCAGCTGACTTCACTGGCTGCTGATCTTCTGTCTCATTTAGGTCAAAATGAAAAGTGCACCAGGTAATTTTTAATATCTCTTAATGCACTGAACTTTATTAACTTTTTGCACAGAAGAGCACAATTTGGGCATCACAGAATAACTAATAAAATCTGGTAATGAACTCAACCACACAAGAACAAACAAACAAATATTTTAAAACACGCTATCTCAACTTCACGTATTTTAACAATAATCTGACAGTGTTCCCCCAAATTCACCAGCTCTCCTGCACTGGACGGGCACAGGAAGGGGCCAGTAGAGTCCCTTTTAACAACTATCTTGGGTCCAATCTCCCTGTGCAAATGAGCAAAGCTTTGGGGATTTCTGGCTTTGCATTCCATAATGCTGCAGAGACCGAGTGCCTCACAAAACCTGACTGCAGCAAATTCCGACTCCACTTACTCTCCCCGACTCACTGACACTGTCTCTCAGTCAGTCCAGGCCACTGTTTGGGGACACCGAGTAGGGTGAGGACGGAAAGATACAATGGCATTTAAACAAAGAATAGAGAACTGATTAGACTGAGATGATGGGCCTATAGCTCCATGACACTGGCGCCAATCTTCACTGAATTTTACCCACAAACACCAGATTCCACTAATAATCTGGACACTGACTCACTTTATTCAATACTGCCATTCACACAACACACAGCTACTGCACTGAACAACTGCATCGTTTTAACTTCCTGCAAACTTTGATAAAGTTCTTAAAAATTTCTATTGCGTAGAGTTTCAAAAAGTATACACAGAGTACTAAATACTAACGCCATACGTGGATCTCCAAGTGCAATGCTTGGGTCATGGAACGATAAATGACAAAAAAAAGTCCGTGTATAACTTGCACTTGAAGCACCATAAAAATGAGACAAGCCTATAGCTGAATACACACCAGCCATGTGTTCCATATTTGGACCTCTTCACGCTGGCAAACAGCCAACGTCATACAAAGACGTAAGACTTGTCATGTTGATCCCTGTCTGAGCTGCAACGGTAACACCAGTTAAACCACCAGTTTATAGTCGATGTTGGCAAAACAGTGTTAATGTAAAAACAACCATTTCTCCAACTCCAGCAAATCCGTGAGATGTGCAGCAGTTTCATCACAGAGAGGGAATATAATCTACTATCTGGCCTCCAACAAGAAGCCCACAGAGAAAACAGCTGAAAAATAAATGTAAACCAGAAAGAAAAAAAGAAATCCGGGGAAAAAAAATCCTTGTTTCTTGGACAAAGTGTGATATAGAAAAGTTCTTGGCCAAAAGCAGATATGCAGTAGGACCTCTAAACTAAGATTTGATGTTTTCTACTGAAGATACACAGATGAAACTAAGAGCTGTTTTGAGTTTCAAGAAGAAACTGATCAAAAATATCATCGGTTTAGCACCTGTGTTATATGAACACTGTGTCCCAAACATGTACAGGGGGTCCTCGATTTACGTCAGAGTTCCATTCCTATGTCCTGATGTAAGTCGATTTTCGCTGTAAGTTGGAACTCTGGCAAAAATGTAAACAAAGCCGTTATGTGTATCACGATATCGATAAGTTCTTTGGAAAAGTCATGAATACCAATGACTTTCACGCATGTATGAGTCATTTTTTTAAGCTTGGGAGCCATAATGAAGGGCAAAAAGTTTGCAAATGTAGCACAATCCAAGGTGGCGTACAACTGACGAATGTAAACAAAGCTGTCTTATAGCGCTGTGTGACGACGTATTCATTTGCTCTGCTTGTCAACTAGTTCCACGTAACCAGTTCCAACGTAATGACAAAGTGCCGTAGGTTGAGGACGTCGTAAACCGAGGACCCCCTGTATATAGTAACTTACCCATGCTTTTATTACTCCGCCAAGGAAAGCGGGTTTGTCGGTCTGTCTGTCGATCAGCAACATTACTCAAAAACGGACCAATGGATTTGGATGAAATCTTCAGGGAAGGTCAGAAATGTCACAAGGACCACCTGATTAGATTTTGGCAGTGATACGGCTTATAGTCTGGATCCACGGTTTCGTTAAAGATTTCCGTATCATTGCGAGATAGTGGCACGGCATCACTGTGACAAGTGAACTAGGGCTGCAGCTATCAATTATTTTAGTAATCGAGTATTCTATCGATTATTCTGGTGATTAATTGAGTAATCGGATTCCACACAAGGCATGTGCGCTACAGCATCAAAAGCGGAAGTGAGCGCGCTGTGCAACAGAAATAACCGTTCTGGACACATATATAGTATAGTACAGGGGTATTGTACATATATAGTATAGTACAGGGGTATTGTACATATATAGTATAGTACAGGGGCATTGTACATATATAGTACGAATATTTTCAGATTTCATCTGTCGGAAATCATACGACTGAGCAGCCTTGGTGGAGTACTGCGCTCTCTGAGTGCTTTTCTAGTGTTCTTATCGACAAACAATGACTGCTCTACATGTTGTATTTTCTTGAGGGTTAAAGTGAGGATGGAAAGACAACACCCTGATGATGTTCTCCCTGACACTACAGTACTAGAAACTGTTCTGAAGCGGTGTTCATAACTAAATTGAGGATTTCGGTCATTATAAGGTAAATTTAGTCACAAACTCAATTAAATCTAGCTTGCTGCAAGAATACTGTTAAATAGTGAAAACCAATCAAGAGAAAGGTTTATTTTGCTCTCCAGAATAACAGAAGTGTACAACTGCTTTACTTTACATCATGTTCTGCTGCCGTTCAATAAAAGCTTCTACACAGAATCAACTCACATTCTTATGAAGTTATTCTAAATTCCTCGAATGGCATGCTGCCAGGTGGAAGGAAGAATGCATTCCCCGTACCTATATAGCATATAGCTTCAGGTTAGTGTCTATACAAGAAAAAAAATCTTCTCCAACTGTTACTTAATCTTTCAAAGCTCTCAGTGTAGAGGCAGAGCTTAAATCCTAAAGGACATTGCTACATTACTGCTTAAAAAACAGCCAAAGGACACTTCTCTACATATACAGCCATGTTTTAAACTAGCTTTGACTGCCATGGAATGAGGCATAATTCAGTTAGCAACAGCAAACAGACCAAAAGCTGAAACGACATAACTCTAAGGATACGTTTACAATGCAAGCCTTTGTGCTCAATTCATTTATTGTTTAAAGTCGATTCTGCTGTTTGGCTGTCAGGTTATGATTATTTTTTACTCTTCCAAGGAACGCAGCAGAGTTATGTGACGACTGGCGTACGTGAATCCTTCCTTCCCTCTGTTAGCAACATTACTCATAAATAGACTGACAGATTTGGATGAAATTTTCAGGGAAGGTCAGAAATGACACAAGGACCAAGTGATTCAATTTTGGCAGTGATGTGGCTTCTAGTCTGGATCCACAGATTAGTTAAAGGTTTCCCATTGTGAGATAGCAGCACAGCATCACTGTAACTATGACAAGTAAACGCTACGTCAGCTGCCTGCTGATGATCACATGATTGTGATCCTACTACAAATCCACTGCTGAGGACTTATCAGGACTTATCCATCGGAAATGATACAAGAAATATTAAATTATGGGGGTGTTTCTGAGTGTAACCGTTTTCCTTCCATCCTTACGTGAATTTTCAGACTTTTCGGCAGTCCTTCTCATGTCAACAAACTGGTTTTAGATAAACACTTCCTGTGCTGCTGGAATGGTGCCAAAAATAAAAGCCTGAAACATTAGAACGGAGAAACATTAATACGCCTTCAAAATAAAAGCATGGAGGGAACAGTTATTTTAACACTAGCAAAACAAAGCTTTGCAAAAAGTGATGAACTGATCATGTAGGTCATGTGATTTGACATCCGTACATAACATACACATGCACAACACACGCCTGTGCTCAGTGCAAGGTCATTTTGCTTGTGGGTACATCTATATTAAATGGACACATTCTATAGTGCCGTGATTTCTGATCATCAATAACTAATAAACAAATGCTGCATTTCTACAAAAATACGCTGCATCTCTGACAATGTCATATGGGGAAATGAGCAGCCTTGGAGGAGTACTGCGCTCTCTGAGTGCTTCTCTTGTTATATAAATGTGGCCAAAATCACATTCCATTGAATTCAGTTTTCAGCTGACCCACTTCTGCAAAAAACAAAGATGTCATGTGTAGGCTGACAGAAGTAAACAAGTCCAGTGATGCTCACCGGTGATGCCAGCTTTTACAGATTCATTTATAATCTGCTGTGCAGTGAAAGCTGGGGAATTCTTGATAAGATGAAAATGAGAACAAGGTGAAAGACAGAAACATTCCATACTTACTGCTTATTGTGGAGCAATGGATGCTATTTCGTACGGAGGTGTTTATGGATGTGGAGTTATAATGAGGAGCGGTGTGATCATGGCATTACAGGCTTCAATGGATTAGACAGAAATAGATTTCATCAAAGATTTCAGGACATCAGGGGCAAAATTTTGCTACAACTGTTAATACCTTTCCAAAACACTCTCTGCAAGACATTAAGTTCAAGCAAGATGCATACGAGCTGATTGAATTCTGATACGACTGTTCAGACTGCACCAAAACCAGACCTGGATTTGATTTAAGACCACATATGTAACTGGCCCAGGATTGAAAAGATCAGATTCCACGTGATTTGTGCTGTTCACACTGTTATGAGGAAAACAGATCTAAGTCATATATGAGCACAGAAAGTCACATTTGGGCCACTTTTGCCTGCAGACTAGATGTAGAATCAGACATTCCTGACAAACATTAATTAGGTGAGCTCAAGTTTGGTATAAAAGCAGTTTTCCTGATGCATGTGTTCAGTATTTTATACAGCAGAAAGAAAGAAGGCCAGATAGGAACTGCATTCACATCCTGACATGACAACCAAGCGACAAGTGGCTGCAGCTTCAAAGATCACCAGCATTAAAGCTTCTGGGAAACCACAACATGCTCTCCTACTCTGATCAGCCCCCTGTCCCACAGAAGACCTAAACAGTCCTTCCATTGGTGTGGTGAAGGGTGGACTTTCATCTTCCATTGGTGGTATTTGGGCAGGGTGGACCATGGGCTCCCTCCAGGGCAGTGGGCTGACCACAGATGTTAGAGGACAAGGCTAATTCTGAGTCTGCTGCTGTGGTATCTGCTAGCTGAGTTGCCCCTTTGTCCCCCTGCTTCCAGGCTGAATGAAGCTATTTATAGGTCCATGTATTATGGACTGAAATGAACAATAAGATTCAGTGGCCAATTAAAGACAAAAGGGTGCCACAAGTTTTGTAAGACAGGACAGATATGGAGCTTTGGTTCTGAAAAACTGGGACTAGCTACATGAAAAGGGAGATTGTTTAGGCGGTGACTGTAGGAGAGCGTTTGTGACAACCAGTACACATTCACAAGTGCTTGTCAAGTAAGAAGAATTTCCTTCCTTTCATCTCCAAAGTAAAGAAAAACATGGAGTTTAACCTGTGCAACAAAACCCATGCAAGCACAATGAAGCTCAGAGAAGGAAGTGGGGTGAAGTTCCAGGTTGTGTCTCTATCACAATGGGCTGTAAAGATCCATTTAAAAAAAACAGGTCTAACTTTGACTCAAGTTCTTCCTTGGAAATAAAGCGTGCACACAGTAAAATATAATACAAGACAAGACAGTGATAAACTAATAAATCTAAGTCCATCACTAAATCTCTCACTTGCTGTGTAACTGTAGATGTTTGATGTGCATGCAGGAAATGTGAACACATGCTGTGGTTGCTCTCAGCAGCGTTCCCATGCAGGGAGCTCTCCTGAAGAAGAGCTGACTTCACCAGCTGTGTGACCCTAAAAACCCTGTTCATTAACCTCTACAGCCCACAGCTCAACTCACTGGCAGGTGTCAGAACTTTGTGAAAACTTCCCGAGACATTTCAATAACCTCTGCTCCACCACAGGATGATTCCCACAAGTCTTTGTTTCAGTTTAAATCACTGACTGCAGATCCAAAAAGTTGGTTTTAACACTTAATGGATCAAAGCGAACAACATCGAGCACTGTAACTTTAAGTTGGACTACATTATGTGTAATTTCAGTTTGATATGTGTAGAAGTGCACAGGCCTGGTCTCCCAGCTCCAAGCATTCATTCCAGTGTGCCTCTGAGGGCTGGTTCCCGTTAGACTGGAGGAAAAGGCTACTTACAGAATGGTAGTCTGAGGAGAAACTGCTGGCACGGTTTCCAGGTTCAGATGCATACATCTCACAGTGGTTCGGAAACATAAACAGCGACTCGGACAACAAAGCACCGACTGCGGTCCGTTAGCGAGCACTAACAAAGCCACCGCGAGAAGACACGGAGAGAGGAGCTGGCCTGCCCGCATCGCCATTGCTAGCAGTGAGCCGAGCCGAGCCGAGCCGAGCACAGACCGCCAGCTGCCCCGCTCCGCCCGGAGAGAGAGGGGGAGAGAGAGGGAGCGGTGGGCCGGTGTTCCCGTGGACTGTCTGTGGGTGTTACAGAGTCCCGTCTACCGCTGCAGGTCATTCATTCTGTCTGGATCACTGCCCTGTCCTTCTACATAATAGTCATCACAAATAACACGTTTTAAAAAGTAAATGTGCTATTTAAGCACCCAGCCCCAACCTCCCACTCCCTTCAAAAAAATACAAAAAAAAAAAAAACCCAAAACAAAAATCATACATTTTCTTTGCAATTTCTCATAGCCCAACCTTATAGAATGATAATAAAAAAAGTAGAATAAAAACTGTTCCCTTTACTCCCATTTGTGACCAGAGCAGGCGCTGTGCCAAAAAAGATCATCTGCCGACAGCTGTCTGCTTCCTGATCCTTCTATCCATGAAAACTTTACCTGCTCTGTACCCTACATTACAATAGAAGCTGCTTTATTCAATCATAAATACAGGCATATATAAATATAGACATGAAATAAATACTGAAATGAATAAATGTGACATTAGGAAATTATATATAAAAATATACTAAAGAACATATATCAAATATATACATATATAATATAAAATAATAAATAGATAAATATGCAATTGTGTATATATATATATATATATATATAAAAACACACACACAACATATATATATAGTTTTTATATATTATTTCCTGCTATATACATAAACTTAAAAATATCGAATAAATAGCTATTGATATACATAATTATTTATTTAATTTTTTTAATATATTATTAATGCCATATTTTTTCATTTCATTTTTATTAATGCATGTAAAATAAATAAAAAAATAATAATATATTTGCTGTTGCATTATTTTAAGACTTTATTTCTCAGCCATGTTTTTGTTTTGTTTTTTCCACTGGAACAATTATTTAATTTTGTTCATTTATGCACATTTTAAACATTGAATAAAACGGTATTTCACAGATTAGAGCCAGTTCAGTTCCTTTAATGGTTTAAACAGCATTAAAGGATCGATTCAACTCACATAAAGCAGTTTTTACTGGCTAAAATGTGATTTATTATAACTGACATATTACTAACACACTCAAATTTCATTCATGAAGGTTGTATTTTAAAGATTACAGAGCACAGGATAATAAGGAAAAAGATTATTCCTTTATTTTCTATATACAACTCACATCATAACAGTGTAAACAGGGACATACAAAACACATACAGCCTAAACATGGGAAACAATGCTATAACTTTGCCAATAACCATCCCAAATGTCCTGATGACCTGATTATACTATGAACTGCAAACATTTTTAGTTGCAATTATTGGACTGCAAGAAAGACTTGAGTTTCACAAAGGCACAGTTTTACTGCTACCACTTACATACAGTTACAGTAAGTGGTGAGTGTTTGCACGTTCTGCCTGTTTGACCCAGATATGAGTAGCTGTGGATGCAGGCTACTATATAAAATGTCTTGTTTTGTTCTCTTCAGCAAATCACTGTAGCTCTAATTGTCCTCATTTGGTCATTCACTCTCAGCAATTGTTTGTGCAGCAAGACTGCCACATCAAAGTACATGGGAACTCCAATGCAGAATAGATAGTGTTCTGTAACTGTCAGTTGATTAAAAGTCTGTAATAGTTGTTTAAGTTGCCTAAATTAAATTACATAAGAAAAGAACTCTCCTGTGAAAAGTGTCCTTGTTCTGCTCAGCTGAGACATCACACTATGTCCATCAGCTCTGTGTTTCTTTGTTTTAGCTGCAGGTTTTGACTCAGTCTTGCATTGTCCAGAAGTTGTTTCCAGACTTCTTCTAAGAATGTTTAATCCTTGCCATCTTTAAGAGACTGTACAAGAGCTTCAACTAAATCCACAGCTAAATCTAAACACACTTCAGCTAATAAAAATATGGATTGCATGAGGTGAATTTGGGTTTGTTGTGGTATTTAAATATATCTTTATGGGAAAAATATCAGTGGAGAAAAAGTTCTGCCAGAAAAACAGTAGTTTACAGAAGACACACAAGTTCTATGAGCATGTGGTAGGCCTTTAACAGGCTTCACTAATGGCTGTGTGGTCAGACTAGAGTGGCTGAAACCCTTTGGCTCTGACTTTTCTTCTGTAACTAATATTAACACTTCTTGGTAACCACACGGCAACATTATATTATCTGATGTCCTCATTATAGACCATTTAAATAACATCCATCCATTATCTAAACACCGTTTAATCCTCATCAGGGTCATGGAGGGCTGGAGTCTATCCCAGCTGACTGAGGGTGAAGACAGGGTTCACCTGGACAGGTAACAGTCTATCACAGGGCTACACATAGAGACAAACAATCACACTCACATTCACACCTACAGACAATTTAGAATCACCAATTAACCTCAGCATGTTTGTGGACTGTGGGAGGAAGCTGGAGAACCTGGAGAAAACCCACACATGTACAGGAGAACATGGAGACTCCATGCAGAAAGATCCCAGAAAGGCTGGGATGTGAACCAGGGATCTTCCAGCTGCAAGGCAACAGTACTAACCACTTCAGCACTGTGCAGAACCACACAGAGAGGTGCAATAATATATGTCTCCATTACCAATAAAAGCGTTCCCTTTAAGCTCTGTTTCTGACCAGCACAGTGGGGATTAAAGTCTTCTCAAACCACACAGAGATGGAAAAATCAATCCCATCAGTAAAAGTAAGCAAACCTTTTCAACTGCAGACATTTTAAATAGTCACATTTGGGAGGAACAGGTGTATTAATGATTGCTGAATTCCACATTGTTCAGGTCCTGCTGCTGTGCAGGCTGGTTCACCGTCAAGGCTTAAAAGGACATTTAACAAAGTCAGCATTAATACACCACTGCTTTCCTGAATGTGACAAAAAAAGGAAGTCCAGGATTCAAACTGTTATATATCATAAAGCAGCAACAAAATCTGCTTAAGGTATTAACAGAAAAACTATTACACAGGCCTGTATTAACCTGTTACTGAATCGTGTTGCTGCTGGTTGAGGTGTAGGATGATTTTAACGACTCTAGAGGATTTTGGGGTAATATCATCCAAAGACATAGTAACTAGGTCTACAAATGAAGGGAACACAGTGAGATAAATGAGGTGTTTTCCTGTGAACTGTAATGAGTTTAATAACATACACTACCATTCAAAGGTTTAGGGTCACCCAGACAATTTATCCATGTGCTAACATAACTGCACAAAGGTTTTCTAATCATCAATGAGCCTTTCAACACCATTAGCTAACACAATGTAGCATTAGAACACAGGAGTGATGGTTGCTGGAAATGTTCTTCTGTACCCCTATGGAGATATTCCATTACAAATCAGCAGTTTCCAGCTACAATAGTCATTTACCACATTAACAATGTCTACACTGGATTTCAGTGTTATCTTCATTGAAAAAAACTGCCTGTCTTTCAAAAATAATCACATTTCTAAGTGACAGTAGTGGACCTAAAATGACAATATAATAAGTTAAGGACATGTACCTCAACACCAGCCTATCTACCTGAACCCTGCAGCTAACACTTAGCTACACAAAATACTGTAAGTAACAATGTTAGTAGTTACACTTCTGCTTCTCTGTCTTTGAGAATCTGTAAATGAAATGTAGGAAGGTTTTTTAAGTGTCAGGGCCCAACTGTAATGCCATTGTTTTGTTCCTAAACCACCTCAGACCATGCAGCTAAAGGCTAATGTTGACTGAATGAAATGAAAATTTTCAGCTAACCTATAAACAACGGTGTTTATTGCTTTTGTCAGAATGTGTTCACTGCAATACAACTATGTCTAATGAAGTTTTAGTTTTTAATAATATGAATTTCACCTGCCACTCTCATGAGGAAGTAAAGCCAGGTTAGCTGTGCAGCTCTGACAGGTGGGCTGATTAGCATAAATACAGGTGGTCCAAGATGGCGCCTCAGATGTTCCACATGTTCATGATTCCTTAGTTTAAACTAGACAAAAAAATGTTTATAATGAAGCCATGAAGACAACGCTCACCCATGGTATTCTCATTTGGTTTGGGTTTGCTGACATCTGCTGGAAAATGTAGAAATGACACAGAAAACTACACTTTTTATTTAGCATCATGGTCCACTTGCATGTGTTTATGCTTACATCTATTGACTTAACATCAGTATTCAGCATTATTTTAACTGTAATTCTAGTAA
Organism: Amphiprion ocellaris; assembly: GCF_022539595.1. Taxonomy (NCBI): domain Eukaryota; kingdom Metazoa; phylum Chordata; class Actinopteri; family Pomacentridae; genus Amphiprion; species Amphiprion ocellaris. Next base: position 4,301,847 of record NC_072785.1, read on the forward strand.
TACGGTCATTCCAGAACTGGAGGACATTTGGGCTTCAACATTTTTGAAAAATAAACCTTCACTTTTACATTTTTCTGCTCCATATTCATCAATAATTGATAACAAGCTATCAAAGGCTTGATTGGCTCAGCTTCCACATCAATGGTAGCATTTTTATTCCATGTTTTCTGTGTTGTTTGCTAACCCTAGTCTAATCACAAACAGGGTTGCTAATCCATGCTAATGTTAGCATTTTCTCAGCAGTAGAAGCTAGATATTTAGCTGCTGTTACTGCTGACCAAGAGGACAAACTGACTGATGGAAAACAGTCCAAAGAATTAGTCTGATCCTGATAATATGAGGTAGAGTGAGACATTCAATCAAGGCTGACAATGTGATGAATATATATTATTATGTGATTCACTGTTTTCTTCTTCTACCAGCTGGAAGGGTTATGCTAACATGTTGTATGACACACGTTCCATGCATAGTAATTAATATTTAAAATATTATGTTGATTAAACAACTGTGCCCACAATTCCAAGAGACATCACTGAAAAAAATAATACCAAAAGGGTAAAGGAGATTTAAATTTCATTTGAATTGTTTTATTTGAGATTCACTTTGGTCATCATTGGGGCGGGACAAGAGAAAAATGGCATTTTAGAGGGAACTCCAGACTTATTTGGTATTTTTTAAAAAATTCAAATATTATTTTCTCCTAGTTTTTTTTTCTTAGATTTGGTCTCAGGACAAGAACGTTTACACAACAACTGCATGTTTTAGTATTTTGTATGAAGATTATTTTAAATTTGAGGGGTGGGACGTAAAATGTCCTCCAGTTGTGGAATGACCCAGTAGCTGCTAATGCTAATCATTGGTTGACAGCAGCAGCCCTGTTGTCTATGTCCTGTAAGCAGACAGTTTATTTCCAGTTCAGCCATTATTGGAAGTAACTTGACATACAAACATCCAGCATCTTGACTGGTCCATTATTTCTGCTCAGTGTCGTTCCATTTCCCTGTTCGTGATTGCTGCATTGTGTAGGTCAGAGGCTGTTTTGTCTGCTGTTGCTGGCACGCTACTGTGCCATTGTTAGCATTTCCACCATTAACAATGCTATCCTATTGCTATTGTTAGCATTTCCATGACCGAACAGACCGGAGGTGCAGATTAACAAGTGAAGCTTTGTTTCAGCACAATCTGCCTTCCACAACAAAACAAGATATCCTATGGAAGGTGTCATGTTTTATGTACAGGGGGCTTCAGTTAAAGTTTTTACCTCCATCAGTGGACTGTGGTGCTTTGTAGGCTCCAATATTTAAACAGTATGTGTTATGAGTTAAATTCTTGGGTCTCCTCTATTCAATATTTACATGTTACCTCTTGCTCAGACAATAGAACGCCACAACATCTCTTACACAGATGACACACAACTTTATATTTCAGTGTCATCACATGGCTACAGTGCTTTACTTTCTCTCTAAGGGTATCCATCAAATCAAAGAGTGGATGTGTCAAAGTTTTCTCCGGCTCATTGCAGACGAGACTGAAATGATGTATTTGGCCCTTAAAATGAAAGGTCATAGATCAGAGCTCACGTCAACTCCATGTCACTAAAAGTTACAAATCAAGCCAGAATATCATTATTTACTTAGATCTGAACTGTAACAGTCACTTGAAAGCTGTTACTAAATCTATTACCACCTGAAGAACATTGAAGAATCAAGGGTTTCCTGTCTAGAGAAGACAGAGAAACTTGTTCATGCATTTATTTTCAGTAGGTTAGATTGTTGTAATGGTGTCTTTACAGGTCTTAACAAGAAATCAACCAAGCAGCTGCAGCTGATCCAAAACACTGCTAACAGAGTTCTAACTAACACCAGGAAACTGGACCACATTACACCGGTTTCTTAAATCACTACACCGGCTTCCTGTTAAATGATAGAGTTCAGAACCCGACTCCTGGTCTACAAAGCACTGAATGGTCCTGGACCAAAATCCATCCTGTACTTATCTCCATATGAAGCATCCAGAGCCTCTGGTCATCAGGGACAGGTTTACTGTGTGTTCCCAGAACCAGAACCATGACTAGTGAAGCAGTATTCAGCTATGATGCTCCTCACCTGTGGAACAAACTTCCAGAACACCTGAGGTCTGCTCAGACCATCAGCTCTTTTAAATCAGACCTCTTCTAAACCAGATTGTTTACTGTAGCTTTCTCTTAGATGCTCAATCTATTTTCTTGTCTTTTAGTGCACTTTTATGATCTTAATGTTGACTTTTATGTTTCATTTCTACGTTTTTAATGTATGTTTACCTTGAAATCATTTTTCTGAATGTATTTCTTGGCCGTTGTAAAGCACCTTCAATTGCCTTGTGTATGGATTGTGATATACAAAGAAACTTGTCTTGCCTGAAAAGAACTTCAAATTAAATCTAAATGTAAGCTAGTGGATATCACTGAAGTCCTCAGTTTTATCCCTCCATTGACACCACCTGTATGAGTTGCTATTGTTGCAAAGTTAACCAGAGGCCATGGGATACTAGCAGCACTTCAACATATACAGATCCATGAGTACTCATTGAGCACTCAAACCCACTGTACGGCTACACACTTGTCAAGTTTCCTGACGGCATCTTGCGCAGCTATGATTCTATTGCATTGATAAAATCTGTCAACAGATAGACAAACATACAGCATAAACACCTAGTCTAGTCCTAAAAACTGCATTTTTCCATGATGACACACACAGACAGATTTACAGCATGAAAACAACACCAAACAAAGCTGTCGTTGCTGGTAGAAATGCAAGAACTGTGTAAAAAGAAGACATGTTTTTAAGTTCCTTGCTTTATATTATCTTGGTTGCAAATATATTTCAAGCCTGACAATAAATGATCAGTAGTCATAAGGAAACTGATGGAATACAAATGTTATCTCCTCAGATGTTGCCATTAGATTGTAGATGATGTGAAATAATCAACAATTTACCGTGTAAATTTCAGTCAAATCTTGGGCTCTTTTCAGACTCACCACCAGCTCCTCAGTGGGCTTCAGGTCTGGATGTGACCGGACCACTTATTCCATTTCAGCCATTCAGAGCTGAACTTACTCTCATTCTTGAAATAACTGTCTTGCTGCATCTTTCAGGATTCTGTTAGAAACAGAAATAATTTCTCCCTAAAGCAGCAAAGCATCCCCACAGCCAGACCATAGGTATAATGTTGTTTAAGTGAAATTTGATTTATGTATATGTTACCATGTACACTATCATTCAGAAGTTTAGGGTCACTTAGAAATGTTCTTATTTTTGAAAGAAAAGCATTTTTTTTCAATGCAGATAACAATCAGAAATACAGTCTAGGCCTAAAGATAGTCATTTTAGCACAATAGATTCACTTTTGGAACCATCCTCAATGGGACATTAATGGCAGGATTTGTCAGTTTTGGATTGTAGTTTGCTGATTGGTTACTTTCTTTTTTATCCAAGTTCAGAATGGGTCTATAGACTATATAGCATAATAGTGTACTAGTGTACAGTAAGGTTTGAGTTTGCTGACATCTGCTGGTTCATTTAAAAATAACAGTCAAAGGGACAATAAGCAGAATCATTCTAGAATGAACACACAAAAGAAGTCATTTTACAGGCCTCTGGCAACACATTTTTTCTTTATTCTGAGTAAGATGTGTCAACATCCAGCATGACAAAAATTGTACAAAGTTCACAATTTATAAATGAAATATCACAGCAACTTGTGATCTCACACATTTATAGCAAAATTAAAATGTCAACAAATCCATGCTGTGTAGTACAAAAATAAATCAAACTTCAGTTCCACAGAGAGCACAATAGTTTATACAAAATCCTGTCTTTGTTAATGGTCACTGAAATCAATCTCAAAATGAACTGGCTCAAACAAAATAATAAACTCTGATGAATTCACAATAATTTATATGAAAAGTCAGCATTCTAAATATGTGACGACCTTTTTGTGTTCCCTATAGATAGTCACAGATAACTCTTTTCAGTTTTGTTATTTATGTACCAACATCAGATGAGCAGCTGGTTTGTGCTTTAAAATCCCTTTTCCATTTTCACTGATAATGAGAATTAATTCAAAAACTGGTACTAGCTATTACTCTACTGAAGCATTACTATATTGGCAAAAAGCTGCAGACACGATGCTGTGGAAAAAGGCGTATGCAGTCATGGATGATGGGTAGTAGAGTCCTGAAAGAGGACAGTAAAGTACAATAGATGAGATTCAATCAGGTGAACAACAAGCACCTTTTGCATTAGCTCTCAAAAAGGCAAATTCTGAACATGATCGCTAACAACTAGGACAACAGAATGGAGGGGTGCATACAGTCAGGCATACGGATGTGACGCTGGATTGTATCACCCCACAAAGGTCTCCTTTTACCAGACCTTTGTTGCTTCTGCTTTTTTTTAAAACCTTGAATTGATTGACTATTTAATCCTTTGTACAGTGATTAGATATAAAGTGCTGCTGGGGGATAACTTCATCTTCCTAAAACATAGCAAAAATGAAAGAACTTTGTTAATGTTTTTACACTTGATAATAGCCTACAGTATAACTGCTATGGTTATAATCATCCTCTTCTCTGATTTCTAGTCCCTGTTCCTCCTCTCTCAGTGGTACTAAATCCACGCCTACATTGGCTCCAAGCAGTTGGTTGCTCCAATCGTGTGCCAAAGAGGTCACCTGGAAAATTGCACGCTGCCGTACGTAAGGATAATATCTTCAAGGACAAGTGCAAATAGTCTACTGGCACATAAGTGGGGACAGTGACCCTGTAAGTCCCGCTGTCATACTCTATAAATACTCTTTACAAAACCCTCTGAAACCCTCCTATTAGGCCCTCGGGTACTGCTTTTAGCTTCTGTAAGAACATCAAAACATGGAAACGAAGGTGTCCCTGTGCAAAATCGTACAGAAAAAAAGTGGAACTCATATACTTTCGCATCAATACTCAATGTCCAGGTTCCCTCCTCTTTTTTAAAAAGACTTTTTGTATTAAAAGATTTGTATAAAAATCAATATTTTACATAGGCTATATTAAAAAGATTCATGTTACCCCGCTATGCTTATAAACAAGAAATTGCATATACCCAACTTTTTTTCCTTTGCAGATTGCATCCCGTACCGACTATAAACAAATGATTTAATTATTCTATTGCTGAGACGTTTCTGGATCCTAGCAACACAAGTCTCCAAATTGAGCAGATTTGATACTAGAAAGGCTAGACTGTGGTTCCTATAGGTCATTGTCTTCACACATCTTTACTACTTGAGACTAATTAACGATGAGCATGTGAACATGCATGCGCCGCACAGATGTGTTTTTCTAGGAATTAATTGGCTCTCCTATAGAATGGGATTTCCACCATCGGGTTTCCGTGTAATGATGTTTACAATATAACTGTTCATACATACATTCATACATACATCAGGTCAGTTTCCTCTCCAGATTCATTTACAGCACCAATTAAAAATGCCCCCACCTACAGCTACACATCGTTTCTTTTCATCAGAACAAAGCACAAACGTTTCTCAAGCATTGTCAGAAAATAAAGCGATTTGCAAACCAGTTCTTGCTCTTGAACAATCTACACGCAAGAAGAAGAAGAAGACGAAGAAGAAAAAAAACATCTAAAATCATTAAGTCCAAAATCTTCCACTGAGGAGAAAAATAAGTAGCTTCCTCCTTGCTTGTAGTTTTTTAATTTTTATTTCACTGTCCACTTTTTTTCATCTAAAATGCTTTGTTGTCAAGCAATAAAAAGAACTCACGTTCCATTATCATTAGCTTACTGTTCAGAAATATACACTAAAAATGTGCATACATGAGCAGCTAGAAACATTACATGACACTATGTCAGCTCATATGAAAACGTACAAAATGTGAATGTCCTCAAAAACTATTTTGCGGTTTACTCTTTTATGTTCTTCCTCAAAGCAAGACCCAAAAAGAAATGAGAGAAAGAAATAATCTTGAGGTCTTCCTAAGCGTAATACCTCTTTTTTTTTTTTTCAAAGAACAGAATTTAGAATATATAACACTATAGAAGTTACTGCACCAAACCGGAGGAGATCAAACCATCACTGCCTGTTTGTCTGTGGATTCTGAATCACCACCCACACCTGCTGGGGAACAAAAATGTCCCTCTGCTGAATGGCTACACTTGGATCCCTTGAACAGCTTGCTTGATGTTTTCCAACAGGGCTTTGTTCTCCGGGCTCTGGTACTGGTCTTGGTTCGTGTACATATCTGTCAGAGTGGTGACGTAGGCGTCGAAGTTCTGCTCGCTTATTGGCTCCTGCAGGACAAACAACACATCATGTAGGCTGTTAGAGGAAAAGGCTGGCGAGATAAGAACCTTCTCACCACAGCTTCTGGTCAGATATCTGGCTTCAAGAAGAAATATGGGCAAATATATCAGATTTAACGCATTTTCATAGCTGCATTTTTTAGAGTTGCAACATAAGCACATGGAAACTGCTTAAGTTTGGCTTAAGACAGGAATAAAAGGCAGAGTGAAGGAGAACATATGGAAGCAGATAAGGACCAAACCAATAGAATGTTTGAAGCAAATTAAAAACTAACTACTAAACACTTAGTGTTAGCCTAGCATTAGCAGTATTTTGTATTTAAAGAGCACTTTTTTGCTTACTAAGCTCATATATACACTCATTTCTGGGTTTTCCCTAGTGCTGCATTTATTCCACAGACATGACTTCTTTTTTTAAATCATCAAAAACACATCATTTATGTGAGCCTAAAACTGTTTGTTTGAGAGCAGATTTTCAGTTGTCCTCTGGTCCTTGAAGACTCGTGTGAGGAAGTGAATCACATCGAAGCCTCACATTGTGACACGTCATCGAAATGACTTAAAAATTAATAAAAAAGCATTACAGGGGCTCAGCAGGTTGAGCGGCCCATAAACAGGGGCTATAGTCCCCAATGCAGCGGTCGTGGGTTTGATCCAAGCCATAATCCTTTGCTGCAGGTCCTTCACCTATCCTTCTCCTCACCTTTGTCTCTCTCCCTGCTGCCCTGTCAATAAAGCTGAAAAAAGGCCAAAAGAAATCTTTAAAAAAATGATCGTGGTTCTGCTCAGTGCGATAATAAACTGCACCGATCTGCACATCTGAGAATCAAAGTTTGACTGAAAAACTGCAGCTTGTGTTCACAAAGCAGAGAGAAGATGAAAAGAAATAACAATAAAACATTGTTGATCAATAAAATAGATGCAGCGCTGCTCAAAACTGGTCTATAGAGGAGCAAACCATAAGCAAAATGTTGGAGGATACAATCAGCATGGTGAAGCATAGTTATAGAGTTTAGGTGTAAAAATGCAAATATTCAAATCTCTACAGGGTTTCCCTAAAGTCTGGACATAGGAATCTATCTCAATAACTATCATTTTTTGCCTCCACAGATTAAATATGGCTGTTATATTAAATATATATATGATTAATCATCAAATGTACAAAAAATTAAATATATTAAAAAATAATAAATTGAATAAAATGTTGTTAAATGTTGGTATTTCTTGCCTATGTGTCCAGACTCCCTGTATAGTACATAGGGTCACCATTTTTTTCTAGCATGGATAACGCCTGTGGGCACTGAGAGAAATGGGAAAGCAAAAAAAATGAAAAGAATTTTACTGATTTATGGCATTCTAATTTTGTTAATCTGCACAAAAGACGTGTGCGAGTTTTCTCTTCTTCTAGCCATTATTGTGTTTCCATCAAGCAAGCTCATCTTTCTTCACTTGACTTTGGTTTTAGATGTGGAAACTATCTGAGTAACTTTAAAATAGTTTATTCTGGGTGCAGATAGTTTTTCAAATAGGGTGATTTAAGAATTCATTGGTATTACAGTTTAAATATCAGGTAATGTGTACTGATTAAGTGTTTGTTTATTCTTTGTTTACCTCTGTAATGCTGACAACATTATAGAAGAAATGAAATCCAATATAATAAGTATATAAAAAAGAAAAAGGTAAAAGAAATGATGGAGATCCTTGACTTACTTGCTGGTGCAGCTGTAAGCAGCTGTTGTTCCTTAGAGGAGGCTCTTTGTGTGCCAGTGGTTTCTAGAGAGGGAATGGAGGGACACATTTCTCTTAGCTCAACTAAAAAAGTATATATATATGGTATTCTTACAATGAAACACTAGACGGCAGTATTTTACTACAGTCACACTTCAAATGATGTGATAGATGAACAAACTGAAGCTGGATGCAGGTGAAGACACAAGATGAGGCTCACTGCTGTTACATGGAGGGATCATTTCTGAGAAGCCATCCTATTTCAGGATCATAGGCCTTTTATTTTCTTGTTTTTCTTTTAAAAAATCTGAACGACTGAAAAATAAAAGTAGGATCCAATTATAAAAACGGCGCGTCGCTTAGAGAAGGATGCTTCACCGAGATTTAATCCATTCCTCTATCAGTGAATGCTAACTGGTCCATTATGCAACAGGATATGATTACAGAAAAGGAGTGTGAAGGAAAAAAACAGGGAAAAACTGTGTGATTACTATGAAACTCTCAGCAACAAAATGGAATATTTTGTTGGTATTATCTTCAAGAGAAAAAAAAAAGATGTGAACAAAAATAAGGTACCTGAAGCGCATCCAACAACAGTCTGGTGTTAATTCCTCAAATATGTTCACAGAATTGAAATGACAATGAAAGACGATTTGTTTTGAAGATTCAACCACTTCATACGCTAAAGTCTTTCATCTTCACACGTTTCTAAAGACACAGACAAAACCTCAACATATGCTGTTTGGTTTTAGTTGATGGAGTTGCTACCACTGTGAGAATGGAAAGCCCAATCAAACCTCATTTCACAACTCCCCCTCACTGTTTGGAAAGACAAGCAATGCTCCACATTTTAGATTAAGCATGCACAATAGGTTGCGGCTAAATACACAGATAATGCTATGGCTAGCTTTATTCTGTAACTTGCTGGCTTGCCGTTCCTGGTGGCCCTTACCATATGAGGGAGCTGGACATTAGCTAAACTGTTTATCAGTGACTGGCTGAGGTTGGCCAGCTCATGCAGGAGAGATTCATTTTGCTGTTCAATCACCTTGTTTTCCTCCTCTATGGACTTCAAGTTGGACTCCATTGTTGTGATCTGCAGAGAGGAAGACAGAACGTTACAGTAGAGCTTTCTGCTCCTGGGCAGCTACACACTGTGGCTGAATCAGATAAACACAACAGAGTGAGTACACTCCCATGAAATATCACTTAAATGTCAAGTGATTCAAAATTACATCACCTCTCAATAATTTCATTATTTAAAATCTGAACAGTATTCGCTCTTAATTCACAATAAAAACAGGTAATTTTCAAAGATCACAAATTGAATATATGCAGGTCCTGAAGATGAAACTCAAAGCAGAGAATCCACCAGTGATCTCTCTATGGACAGTAAAACACCCTTGGTTGCTCTTTAAAGGTGCAACTTTGCTATAGAACATGAGAAGAAGCCTGACGCAATATCCAGCACATTCTTTGGTCAAATGAAACCAAGATACGCTGCCTGTCCAAAAAAAAAGCCACCACCTGGACTTAACTAAGCAAATAGGTAAGATCCTTCCATTGGATAATTACTGCAGTGATGGCAACAACTTCTTTAACCCTAGCTGATGCAGTGAGGAGCTTCTCATTTCTTGAACAGTCATGGTGGAAGACATATCCTGTGGTCGTGGAAATGATGTTAATCTGTCTCAGAAGGGTCAAATTATTGGCCTGCATCAAGCAAAGAAAAATACTAAGGAGATGAAACGACTAAAATCAGGTTAAGAACCATCCAACACATTATTAAAACCTGAAGGATAGTGGAAGACCATCATCTTCAAGGAATAAATGTGATCAGAACAATTTCTTAGATGATTGTAGGAAATCAACAGTAGAACTTAGGGCTGTGTTTAGTGAAAGTAAGGATTGGGACTAAACAGCTGTAGCGCTAAGAAAACCACTGATCAATGAGGCTAATCAGAACAAAAGGATTCAGTTTGCTATGGAGCATAAAGATTGGACTCTGGATCAATGGAAGAAGGTCATGTGATCTGATGAGTCCAGATTTACCCTGTTCCAGAGTGATGGGGGCATCAGGGTAAGAATAGAAGCAGATGAAGTGATGCCCTCATCATGGCTAGTACCTACCAGCCTGTGGGGGTTAGAGTTATGATCTGGGGTTGGTCAGGTTCAGCAATGTTATGTTCCCAAAGAATGAGGTCAGCTGATACCTGAAGATACTGAAGGACCAGGTCTTTCCATCCGTGGAGTTTTTCTTCATGTTCCAAGATGATGATGCCAGGATTCATGGGGCTCACTTTGAGAATGAGTGGATCAGGGAGCAGGAGATGGATTGTCCTCCACAGAATCTTTGGGATGTTCTGGAGAAGACTTTGTGCAGCGGTCCGACTCTCCCATCATCAATAAAAGATCTTGGTAGAAAACGAATGCATCTCTGGGCAGAAATAAATGCTGACACTGCAGAAGCTTATCGAAACGATGCCACAGCGAACGTGTGTTCTTCTCAGAGCTAAAGGTGGTCCAATGAAATATTAGAGTGTGTGACTTTTTGTTTGGCCTTGCAGTGTAATTTTAAATAAACATGTATGGCAGGATCCTGTCCAGGTCTACCACAGTAAATGCACTGTCCTGACAGTGAAGCATGAAGACTGAGGTGTGATGATTTGGGGTTGCATAAGTGCCAAAGATGTTGGGAGATTACATATATAGATGGCACCACAAATGCCTGTGAATAGATTAAATACTGGCTGACCACATGACTCTCAGTCTGAGGAGAAATATTCCAGCATGATAATGATCTATGACATTAACAGGACACATTTCAAGTTTACAGCAACACAACACTTCCAGCAAAGAGCAGCTGAAAAATATATTTTTCTGATGATGACAGAAGATCTCAGTTTGTAGCAACACTGGTATCCTCTATTGTTATCCAGGAGAACTGAGTCTGTCATAAAGAGTCCAGAAAGACATTTGATGTATAAATGAAATGAAAGATCTGAATCTCAGTAGTAAAAGGTGTACTGACTGTTGTTGTACTGACTTCTGACTATGGGCCCTGTATTTTTTAATGTAGTAAATATAAACTTTTTGTTACTCCGCCAAGGAACACGGTGGAGTTATGTGACAATCGGTGTTCGTTTGTCTGTCTGTCTGTCTGCCTGTCTGTCTGTTAGCAACATTACTCAAAAAAGGACAAACAGATTGCCATGAAATTTTCAGGGAAGGTCAGAAATGACTCAAGGACCAAGTGATCAGATTTTGACAGTGATGCAGCTTATAGTCTGGATCCATGGATTTGTTAAAGATTTCTGTATCATTGTGAGATAGTGGCATGGCGTCACTGTAACCATGACAACAAGTGAACACTACGTCAGCTGCCTGCTGATGATCACATGATTGTGATCCTACTACAAATCCACTGCTGAGGACTTACCAGGACTCATCCATTGGAAATGATACAAGGAACAAATGATTAAATTGTGGGGGTGTTTCTGAGTCCCATCAATTCCTGCTCCCCACTACAATGTGCAATATTCTAATTTAAATTTTACTCTAATTTATTAGCCTAGTTAAGCAAATTCAAGTCTTTTTTTTACACAGTACTTTGTTTACACTTATTTTTACACAGTACTTCTTATATTTACGCTTTATAGACTTACAGCATTTCTTTTCGACATTCTCAGATTTAGATTTACATGTTTATTCTCTTACTGTCTGTTGTTGCTGAGTACTGCAAATCTATACACCACGCCAATTTCCTTGTGTACACAAACTCACTAGGTATTAAAGGCTTTTCTGATTCTGATTCTGATTCTGATATTTAGGTCATATTTAGGTCATAGGATTCAGTATCCGTATATAACGTACACATGCATAACACACGCCTGTACTCAGCTCAAGGTCGTTTTGTTTGTGGGTACATCTATATTAAATGACTACATTTTATGTTGCTGTGATTTCTGATCATCAATAACTAATAAAGAAATGCTGCATTTCTGACAATGCCATGTGGGGGAATGAGCAGCCTTGGAGGAGTACTGCTCTCTCTGAGTGCTTTTCTAGTTGTTAATGTGACAAATTTTACTGTTCAACTTAGAAGGAAGAGAAGAAATTACTGCCAGGTGAAATAATTTAGAGTCATTTGACCTGAAGTGATATTTCATTTCTGTTGAGTACTGCAGACACAGGCCAATGGGTACAGCAGACAGGAAGTAACTCACCTGTGTTCTAAGTTTGATCATGTCTGCTTCCACTTGTGAATTCGATTCACTTAAATCTTTGATTTCTTCATCCAGCTGTTTGATCTCCTCTTCATGCTCCAGTCCTGCACAAGGAGAGCAGCATTAGCAGTGACAGTTACTGCAAGACGTCAGTCATAAATCAGAGGAACAGCCTTTGTGTTAAACTAAGTAAGGATTCTGCTGGACACAGTGTGTGATTTTCTCACCTCTATTCAATAGAATGGGAGCAGGTCATCGACAATTTTACAGACAAGTTACATTATTATATTGTCACATCGTTTTATGAAGTGTTGAAATTCACATGTCCAAGGTGTAGGGGAAAACAGATGCTGCACAGAACAACAAGCAACCTCAGATATTTTATGTCTGATTACTGCCAAGCAAGGCCAGCCCTGTTCTCCCAGATTGGAGCCGCTCTTCTCATTATTTACATCCTGCTCCTGAATGGCAGTTTATTTGTGAAACAGCACACACACACACAAGCACGCACGCACGCACGCACGCACACTCCTGATTGGTTTATTATCTGAAAATGGAACTCTCTTCCGTGAATCGTTGCACATCCATGCAGCTGATTGGCTGTATTGTGTGGGTGAGTGCTAGTTGGAGTTACCGTTGCTGGCGCGTTGCTGCTTTATTGTTAGCATTTCCACCCCCGACAGCCTGGCTTTCCTCATGGCGGAGGTGGCACGTGGACAACCAGACAGACTGAAAGAGGAAGCATTGTTTCAGTATATTATGGTTTTCAACATGCATGTATAATGAGCCAACATGGTTTACAGACTGCTGGCTGGAAGGAGGAGAGAAGAAATACTGCCTCAGTGTCATAATTGAAGAAAGTTTTTGGAATTACCACCATGTATCTGCAGTGAATATGCAACCAGAGCTTTAAAGACGGGGAAAAAAGGGCAAACAACTAGCTAGGCTCTGTCCGAAAGTAAAAAATCTGCGTACCAGCACCAGGTTTTACCAGGCTGTACAGGTTGACTAAATATTTCCTGTATGAGGCCAGTAACTTCCTGGATTTATTTGTTTGCCTGGCAGCTGGCCAAGCAAGACATCACCAATAAAGACCTTTATAGCTGCGGGTAGATGCTGTTACCACTGGACAGAGGCAGACTTGCTGTTTCCTCATGTTTTCAGTCTTTATGTCAAGCCAAGCTAATGAGCTGTTACATAGATCTTTACACTAAACCCTCAGCAGGACATTGAAAAAGTTCATTTCCATAAATGTCCTGCTTTGTCCACTCTGGGCTACTGTAGAAACATGGTCATGCAAAGTCATGGACTTTGTGGAATGTCATTTAAATTCTATAGTGAACAATTAAAAACAGAACTTCATAGCTTCAGATCTCATTACAAAAGAGTCCTCATGGTGTATTTCTACATGGGAGTCATGACTGTGAGGGATAACTGTGAAAAATGTACGATTTGACCACAGAGAAAAGACAATTCTACACATATCAGCTCCTTTGCCACCCTATTGTGAACAATGGTCTCAGCTTGGTGGGACACCGGTCCTAATGTAGATATTAAAGGTTCATTCCAAGCTACAGAAAACACAAAAAACATTACAGTTCCAGGTGATTCTTGTTCATGAAACATAATTATGAATACTACATTCCGCTTCTGCAAATAGATCAGATTTATCGCCAGACATTGCTGTGTTCAATCTGTCTTTCCAGAAGTAAGTTAACCCTCGTGTCGTCCTGTGGGTCAAAATTAACCCCTTTTAAAGTTTGAAAATGTGGAAAAAAAAAAATAAAAATTTCGCAGCGAAACTTCTGATGTCCACATTTTCAACATTTTTTGGAAATCTTTGAACATTTTTTGGTGGAAAAAAAGAAATGTTAAAATGTTTCTCAAGAACATTCACAAAAAAATCTACCAAAATCCAGTGAATTTCGCTGGAAATTTGAGGAATTTTTTTGCTGAATTTTTGGATTTTTTTCAGACAAGGAAACAATGTTTTTTGGTGCCCATAAATGAGGACAACAGGAGGGTTGAAGTCAGCATGAGCAACAACACACAATATGCAATTAAATCTTATCTCAAAACCAAATACTCCAGCTGTGTTCCCCATACCCACCTCCGATGCGTCAGGAAGCTGCCGCTGACGTGACCAGAGCCGTCACAGCCTGGTGTTGGGCAGGACATGCCCTCTGTCTTGCCAGACTTCCATGTGAACTGAATGCCGTTTAGGTAGCCGTCTTTCTGTCTCTTGGCTGCTATGGGGCATCCTGATGCACTTCTGTGGGATGCGTACTTTCCTGTTACGTGTCCCTGACCATCACACCCTGGGACTGGACACCTGGGGGAAACAGGGTGAGACAAAATGATCCTTATTTAACAGGCTGGATACTTTTATCACTCCACTTGCCACTCAAACATCCTCCTTCATCATTTGTTCATCATACAGGAGACAACATCCCTATTCCTACAAAGAATAACCTGTGAGTCTCAGTTAGAGGCTCAAACTAAATAAAAAATACTTTCAAAATTTTAGTTCTCTTTTTTTTTGCCTCCGTCTCTTTGCGCTTTCTGCTTTGATATAAACAAAGATAGGCTCATCCTATTTTAAAGCCGTCCCAGTGGCAGCCTTATCACAGTTGTGGAGTGGTGACAGTGCATCAACACCAGTGCTAATCAGATGCACTGAAGCAGTAAATTATTCCAAATGTCACACTTCGCAGAATGGATTATGGCTAAAGCTGGTATCAGTTCTGTCTGCCAATAGCATCTACCTGGTTTTAGTTCAACTTCATGGCTTTTTGACTGCAGAAAGGCACAGGGAGTTTATGTGTACTGCTTTCTGCTACATTGTTTTTTCTTTGATATTTGAGATTGGTGTCTAGTCAAAGGAATTTGCTTAATTAATTCCTTTCCTTGTTCACCAGACTTCTAAAACCCCTAAACTGACTGACCACAGTATAATACATTCTCTTACACAATGCTAAATTGTTCTCAGTTCTATTCTGTTCTCCTAGCACAATGTGGAATCCATTATTAGTTTCCTTTTGTGTATTCTGTGGAGTAGCATCTGATCACATTTTGCTTTTTGCAAAATTTTCCAATGTTCCCTTCACATATTTACCACATTCTGCTCAAATTCACTCTCCATGTTCACATTCTACATTGAAACCTCTCTGTCTAGATATCAGACAGTATACAGCTAGCAGGACACCACTGCTTCCTGTATTCAGTACAGTACATATCTGTGCATATTGTGACAGATGATTCATGCTTTTTTATAATACAGATCCTTCTAAAATCAGTCTAAAATGAGAGCAGGATTTCTTGCATTACTTGACTGATGTGACAATATTTTAACTGGATTAAACAGGGGCTGCACAGTGGCTCAGTGGTTAGCACTGTTAGCTTGAAGATCCCAGAAGCTTCATGTCCAGTCCTTCCCAGGATCTTTCTGCATGGAGTCTCCATGTTCTCCTGTACGTGTGGGTTTTCTCCAGGTTCTCCAGCTTCCTCCCACAGTCTAAAAACATGCTGAGGTTAACTGGTGATTCTAAATTGTCTGTAGGTGTGAATGTGAGTGTGATTGTTTGTCTCTATGTGTAGCCCTGTGATAGACTGTTACCTGTCCAGGTGAACCCTGTCTTTACCTTGAATTGGCTGGGATGGGCTCTAGCCCCCCCGAGAGGATACAGCTGTGTATAGATAATGGATGGATGAAGGGATTAAACAGTGATCATACCTTTACCATCATCATCTGACATTTTCCAATATTTTAATCACTAAACAATTTCAAACAGCAAATCTTGGATTAATAAAAGCTCTCCCTTCTCTATAGGTCACACAACTCATTCATTCCACTGACCTGACTATGTCCACATATCTTTCAAAGATAATAAATTGTGTTGTGACCAGAAACATCATGACTATGGAATGAAGCCACTATTGAAATACTTCTAATATCAAACGGTGGAGGTTTGATCCATTGTTCTTCTACATTTGCTTTAAGAGTGGCTTATAATTAAACAAGATGATCACCCCCAAATCAGGTCTGATTCCATGGATAAAAACTAAATAAATATAAAAAAAAAACTATTTTATGTAGAATCTAGTGGCAACCAAAAGTTTTTCAACCAAAGATTTTTCTAAAAACTGTCACTAGATAGAGAACATTTGATTGAAAGAGGAAGGATATTCCACAGCCTTGGTGATGCTACTCCAAAGTTCTACCCACCAGCCTCCATCGAGGAACAGTTAACAGCTGCTGGGCTGAGAACCAAAGAGTCCTAGAGTTAGAGTGGAGGTAGTTCTGAAAAGTACCCTGGTGCCAAACCAAGAAGACTTTATAGACAAATAAAAGAACCATAACATCAATTCTGTATTTGACAGGTAGCCAGTGAGGGATGCTACTATTTGTGTATTGCTCTCTATTTTTTTGGTATTAGTTTGGACTCTTGCAGTAGAAGAGACAGTCAGGACAGCGAGGGCTGGCTAATACCCTAGGTAAGTGAGTTGCAGTTGTTAATCCACTCTTGAGGAGATAATTGCAGTGGTAAGAGTCTTTATGTCACTCAGAGACAGCATGGTCCTCAATCTGGCAATATTCCTCAGCTGAAGAAGGCGACCATTCACCACAGAGTTAATATGTTTGTCAAATCTCAATACCAAAATAAACATGACACCAAGATTCCTGGTATTGGCAGGAAGGTTAGACGGCAGTGGCCCCAAGTGACTGATCAGTCATTGTGGTGTTGGGGAACCAAAAACAGTCATTTCTGTCTTATCATCATCCAGATAACGTCAGTTTTTTGCAAACCAACGTTTCACTTGTTGGAGAAAGTTAAGGGTGGATGCCTCACAGGCAGAATCCTCCAGATTCAGAGGCAGATGTACTTGTGTGCCATCACATGCAGCATTAAATATAGCAATTTCCACGATTTGTGCAACTCACATGATCCCTTCCAATACTCACAATAGAAGTTTCCCAAATGCTAAACTTCTGCCCCACAAACGATGCCTCACATTAACCAAATAATCCAGCTACTAATGGCTACATTACCAATACATTCTTGTTTTACAATTATTGTAAAGTCAACAGGAAAAGCACTCAGAGAGCACTGTACTCCTCCAAGGCTGTCCATTCCATCATATGACACTGTCAGAAATGCAGCATTTGTTTATTAGTTATTGATGATCAGAAATCACGGCAACATAGAATGTGTCCATTTAATATAGATGTACCCACAAACAAAATGACCTTGCGCTGAGCACAGGTGTGTGTTATGTATGTGTATGTTATGTACGGATACTGAATCATGTGACCTAAATATGTAGCGGGCGGCGGGAATTGATGGGACTCAGAAACACCCCCACAATTTAATCAGTTGTTCCTTGGATCATTTCTGATGGATAAGTCCTGATAAGTCCTCAGCGGTGGATTAGTAGTAGGATCACAATCATGTGATCATCAGCAGGCAGCTGATGTAGTGTTCACTTGTTGCCATGGTTACAGTTATGCTGTGCCGCTATCTGGCAATGATACAGAAATCTTTAACAAATCCGTGGATCCAGACTATAAGCTGCATCACTGCCAAAATCTAATCACTTGGTCCTTGTGCCATTTCTGACCTTCCTTTTTAAGTAATGTTGGTAAAAGACAGACAGACAGATTCACGTACACCGATCGTCACATAACTCCACCATGTTCCTTGGTGGAGTAAATATATAAAGAAAACATGAAGTGTCTTGCAGTTCTGTTAATTGTGCAAGAATGGACCACTAAGTGTGTTTAAACTGCCCACGTAATGAAAACATTTATAACTGTAGGTATATTAAATTCATTTTTTAGAATCTACATCACACAAGAGAAGGCTGATTTAAAGTATCCATCCATCATCCATACACCGCTTAGTCCTCATTAGGGTCATGGGGTTCTGAAGTCTATCTCAGCTGACTGAGGGTGAAGGCAGGAGACACCTGGACAGGTAACAGTCTATTACAGGTTCACCTGGACAGGTAACAGTCTATTACAGGTTCACCTGGACAGGTAACAGTCTATCACAGGTTCACCTGGACAGGTAACAGTCTATCACAGGTTCACCTGGACAGGTAACAGTCTATCACAGGTTCACCTGGACAGGTAACAGTCTATCACAGGTTCACCTGGACAGGTAACAGTCTATCACAGGTTCACCTGGACAGGTAACAGTCTATTACAGGGCTACACATAGAGACAAACAATCACACTCACATTCACACCTACGGACAATTTAGAATCACCAGTTATTAACCTCAGCATGTTTCTGGACTGTGGGAGGAAGCTGGAGAACCTGGAGAAAACCCACACATGTACAGGAGAACATGGAGACTCCATGCAGAAAGATCCCAGGAAGACTGGATGTGAACTGGGGATCTCCTAGCTGCAAGGCGACAGTGCTAACCACTAGGCCACTGTGCAGTCCTGAATTAAAGTATGAACATGGGAAAAATATGTTCACTTCTCATCCAAAAAAAGATAAGAATTACAGTTCTATTTTAATTTTACTGTATTTTATTATCACATAGCCCCTTACTGTTCAGGCTTAGAGCTTGTAGCAGCAAGCTACAAGCTATTGTGATGATTTTCGTTTTACTAATATGAACTAGGATATTAATGTGACATCATTTGTGAGCAGCTCAGATCACTGTAAGCAGCAAGGCGGACGAGAGATAGCAACATGTATGATAGGTAGCACCCAAAAAAAATACAAAATCTGAATCTGGAGGTTCCACATTGAGCCCCTTGTCAGCAAAATGAATCAACCTCACATATCCCACGGTGTGTCTTTCATTTTTTCAGCTCAAAATACTGCAAAGATGGTCCATTTCACCTTGACCATGTAACCGCTGGTTTAAGGGGTTGTTGTGCTCTGAAAGCCAATGAAATGCAGCTGCTCCCGCCCCCTTCAGGAAGAACACGGTGTCTACAGCTGTCTTTGACAGTTTAAGCTTTACAGCTCTTAGTTAGTTCGGTGTTACATAGCACCTGTAAAGCTGGGAGGATAACTAGGTATAGGAGGGGGGTTTGAAGAATGCCAGAAATAAATGTCTTCATGTCTTAACAGCTTGTATTTTATACCAGAAGTTTATACCACAAAACAGAATATAGCATGTTTTGTCTGTGTTGTTGTTTTTTAAATTGTCAAAATGCTCATGAACTCCATTTATTAGAGCCTGAAAAATAGATAGATGTTCAAAATTTTCCTGTGCCTCTTGAATTAATCATGTCTCGTGTTGTTTTGTTGGGAAAACCAATGAAATTTTGGCCTAAAAGCATGATTTTTCATCAAATCACTTTAAATTACATGTCTCATGAGAAGCACCGACTGATTTGAACTGCAACCAAAAGATTCAGTGATGTTTCAGCTAAAGTGCAGGCTGTTTACAAAGGAAAGATCTGAGACAAATATAGGAAGAATTAGAGAAAAAATTCTGACTTGATCAATAAAGTAAATGCAGCAAAGCTCAAAAATGGTATAGAGGGGAACAAGTTGTCAGTAAATTGTTAGACGATCCATTCAGCAGGTAGCAATATCTTCTAGATTTGATGTACAGAATGATGTGAAAAAAGATGAGTCTATAGAGTTTTTTTCAATAATAAATGACATACAACTTGTGTTTTTCCTATTTATTATTTATGGCATTATAACTGTATCATTCTGCACATATAAATACTCTTTGGAGTTTCCTCTTCTTCTCGCCATGATTATGCTGTTTCCATAGACTTTACATTGCAGCAATAAATGAGCCCACAGTGAGGAAAAGCAGTAAAGCTGCCCAGAAACCTGGAGTTCAGAGAGTTAATGTGCTGAATTCTGTTGATTCTTGTGATTTTATGAGTTAGGGTTGCAGATACAGAGATTGTAATATGAGCTGAGAATTCTGACAGAATTACCTGTGGCAAACTGTCCTCAGAATCCAGCAGAATGACAAGCTTGAGAATGAACAACGTGTGTTGTTTGTGCTCTGCACCAGCAGAGAAATCAATGCAGCTGCAGGTATGAGGCCAGTGAAGCCCATTGTGGGATTTAGGTAGAGTCAGTCAGTCTCTCTCTGCCTCTCTCTCTCCCGCTCTGCTTGACTCCCTGTATTTCCCAACCTGCATGTCTGCAGAGTTCACCAGAGACTGCAGAACCTCCTCCTCTAAACTGCTACAACCCTCTAAAGTTTCTCCTGCACCTTTAGCCTGGGCTGGAAACTTTACACTCATGGCACATTTGTCTTGTCAGAACTAAGACAGATTTTTTCCTGCTTAAAGGGATGCATATCAGACAGCAAAACATGGCATTACTGAGCAGGACATGGGAGGGCTGACTAAAATTCAGTACAATATTTGTTTTGCTTCCATTGCACACGCTTTTGCATAATTTTAAAACAGGAAACACGAGGTCATGTCATATATCATATGGGAAATGCAGCGAACACAGAGCAGCGTTGGCAGTGAAGGGAAGAGTTTCAGTATCAGGGTTTTAAAGGGAGACAGAAGACTGATGATCAGTGTCTGTACTGTACCTGATAGGCTCCTGGTCCTCCTTGTTCTCTTTACTGTGGATGATCTTTATCCCACTTTTCCTGGCCCGCGGACACCCTGAAAGACTGCAGATAAATGACAGTGTTAAAGAGTTGACGCATACTGTGTGTGTGTGTGTGTGTGTGTGTGTGTGTGTGTGTGTGTGTGTGTGTGATAGAGAGAGAGTCAGAGGGGGGAGGAAAGTTAAAGCAGACTAAGGTAATATCTTCACAGAGATCTGAAGAGAGTGGATAAGGATAAAAGCTGTATATGGTGAATTCATGTTGTACCTTCTGTGTGACGCGTAGTTGCCAGTGATATGTCCCGAACCATCGCACCCTGGTGTCGGGCACCTGGGGCAGAAAACACAAAAAGGGCTCAGGGCCTACAGCAAAAGCACAATTTCTTAATGATAAGATACTACATGCCCTTGAAAGCAATAAACATATATCATACTAATAATAGCCATGTCATTCTTTGCTATATCCACTGTCTGTTCAGTGTGAAACATTAGCTGGGTCAATAATGAATTGAGGGACTTTTGAAGTCCATGGGCTATATCTTGAATACATTTTTATTAAAAATAAAAAAGAAATGTTTTTTATGTTCATTGTGATCATGTCTTTACAAATTCCATCATTATTTATTATGGAAACAATCACTTATTAATAAAAAATGACTGGATATCACTAAAATTTCAACTAAATAAGCATCCAAATTTAATAACAACCACCTTCTAATGAGCTAAACAATAATAAAATGAGCTGATTCAGAAATAGTTTGATTGTGTTCTTTTTATTAAGTTGAGATAATCATGACAGATATTTCTTTTATGGCAATGTATTACATTTTATATGGAAAAAAACTAATTGTATCTGTGTCCCAGAAATCACTTTCAACTAAGTTTCCCATGACAAAAACACCTCTGGAGGAAGTGTGTTAATTCCAGATCACATGACCTGCTCCACATGATGTCATTTCCTCCTGAAGAAAAGACTGGCCAGACTCCAAGGCTTTCTGACTTATTTCACATAAAGTAGTCAACAGGTTTACTACAATATCTTTAGAAATAACTTTCAATTTCAATTTTACTCAATTGTATATATAATATTTAGAGGAATTTTTCTGTAAAAATACCATGTGGTGTTTGGTTATAGGCGGCCATGTAGGTCTGAAAACAGCAAAAACGTTAACTATGATACCTGTCAGCTATGTTACAAAAAGTCCCGCAATTATATATTAACCCAGCTTCTTCTGACTGTGATTATAACTGGTCCATATACAGCGTGGAATGGTATAAGAGCTATTAGCTTCAGTAATATAAGGACTGTAGCACCTTTAGGGGTCCTGGACTAATTATTAGACTGGGAAAGAATAAAAACAGTGTACTTCCATACTCTCTAACCCCATTGTTTCCCACTGAAGACTTTGGGCCATGAATATCTAGTTTTACTTAGAGAAGCTAAACAGCTGGAAGTATTCTCAGCAGAGGATTAGTTTTATTACATGTTTTACATTTTGTGCTCTGGTGAATATTTGGGGCAGCAGGACAGTATGTGTGGGACTGAGACTAAATAATATCACCTCTGAACACATACAGTGCATGACTGATGAGCTTTAAAAGTCTTCAGACAACAATGGAGCTCCATTACACAGATGATACAACATTAGATAGACACTTGAACATTCAAACATATACTTATTGGTAGGATGCATTCACTGTTGGTGTTGGTCATTTTATGTGATTTGAAAAACAGTTAATTTAACTGCAGAATAGATGACTTTTAAACTGTTTCCCGTGAATAGTGGTGAGGTAAAGCAGCCTATTTCTCAGTCCACTTTTAACATTACAACTCCAACAGCAGGGGTGTCAAACATGTGGCCCGCGGGCCAAAACCGGCCCTCCAGTGGGTCCAATCCGGCCCTCAAAGTGTAAAAATTCCAGAGAAGACATTAACTGCAGATTATAAATTTGTAAAACTATAAATTTAAAATAATTTCTAGAGCAGGACAACTTGTTTTGATCACAAAGTAAAATACTAGATTGTTCATTGTTCTTTTGTCGTCTTGTGTCTCATTTTAGTAATATTTTGTCTTGTTTTTGTTTTTTTTTGTCTTTTTTTATGTCTGATTTTTGTTGTTTGTCTCGTTTTTAGTCATTTTTGTTTCTTGTTTTTGTCATTTTGTGTTTCCTTTTTGTCTTGCTTGTGTTTTTAGTCTTATTTTTGTCATTTTGTGTTTTGCAATATTCCTTGTTTTGTGTATAATTCATGTCATTTTATGCGTTTTTGTCTCGCTTGTGTTGTTTGTCTATTTTTTGGTGTTTTGCTTCTCGCTTTTGTCATTTTTGGTCTCGTTTGTGTAATTTTTTTGTCTCGTTTTTGTCATTTGTCCATTTTTTGTTGCTTTGAAAACTTTTTTGTCAAATTTTTTTCTCTTTTTTGCTTTGTGTCGTTTGTCTCATTTTTTGTCCTTTTGTGTCTCATTTTTAGTAATATTTTGTCTTGTTTTTGTTGTTTTCTGACTTTTTTTGTCGGACTTTTTTCATTTTGATCATAAAGTAAAATACTACATCATTCAGTTCCAGACAGCTGTGACTAAATGTTTGGTGTCTTTGTAGACACTCTGTGATCTGGAAGTTGTAATGTGTAAATGATAAACCAAGGCTCAATGTTTTTTAAATTGAACTTATTTTTCTTGAGAAATTTCAGGTTGTTCATGATGTTTTGTAAAAAGATAATTCCTTATTTGTAAACATTTTCAGAATGTACTTTTTTGCACTAAAACATGGTTATTTATAGGTTATTATGCTGTGGTTTTACTGGTCCGGTCCACTTGAGATCAACTTGGGCTGAATGTGGAACCTGAACTAAGATGACTCTGACATCCCCGTCCTACATGACTATGCACACTAAGGCTTAACGTGGACGAGCACAACATGCATATCATTCATATATGAGTGAGTCATGTCACGCCTTACTTGAGCTCTTGTGCGTTGTTGGCCAGCATGCTTCGAATGCTTTTATCAGCTAAAGGACAACCTGAGAGACTGAAAAATACACCGGTGGAACATTAGTTACAGCAAAATAATTCAAAAACCAACCAGTGCAACACAAAACAGTCAGGCTGACTCATACCCCCACTCTAAACACATGCTTAAATAAAATGTCAACCAGGAAATGTAAAAAAGCCATGATGCAAGTGCAGGGAGTTGATTCCAAAACGTTAACCCTCTGAGTATTTGTATTTGTATGTTTTCATGTGTCTGCTCTGCAGTGGGTACAAACAGGACTAAGAGAATAAAAAAGAAGCAGACATAGGTGTTTTAAAAAACCTGAACTTTGTCAGAATCAAGAGTGTGTCCAGGGGAATCTGAAGTAAGTGCAGCCATGTCTGACATCACTGGGTCCTTACAGACTCATCTCACACCACAACACTCAGCAGTTCTGCTTAAATCTTCCTGCTCTGAGTGGTAAATGCTTAGTCTGCATTGCACTGTGGGAAGGGCCTTGAGGACTGAATAACATCAGCTTAGAAGGCTTTACACAAGGCCCATTGAGAAATAACTTTATCCAAGGGTTTAGCTTTAAAATTTGCATGTAGCCAATCTTTAATTAATTTAGTCTTTTTTTATATCATGAGACCCTTGCTTCAGCACGTCAGACTGCCAATAGTCAAAGGGCTAACAAAGAAGAGAGACAGACATCCTGCCTACAGGTGTTTGACAGCATAGTTGAGGTAAGCTGAAAACAATAAAGAGAAATAGACTTAGAATCCACCAGGAGAAAAGGAAGTCACACCTTCGATGTGAGGCGAAATTGCTCGTCAAGTGACCACTTCCATCACACCCCGGTGTGGGACATCTGCCACCGGAAAAATAGACAGATTTATAAGCCCAAAGGGAAGGAGAAGAAAATGTGAAAATTACAGAAAAAGGGGTTGTTTCAGATTTTTTTTCATCTTTGGTTTTCATTGTTTCCAGTTTAGCTTCACTGTCTGTGATTCAATACTGTGGTTCCTGAGATCAGCTATGGTGCGGTGTCTCATAAACATAAAGCATCAATAGAGGGAAACTACAAGTAAGGCATCAGTTGAAGCTGCCGTGGTAAAAGTTCAGTGTGGACATATGGATAAAGCTGCTAAATAAAAGTCATATAGCAAGCCACTGCCAGCAGCACAGGATGGGGACGGGAGAGGGGAAGACGGGTGGTTCACTGGAGCAAAGAGAAGCATGAGGAAGGAAATAAGATGGAGGGGAAAAGCAGAGCATGAGCAGGGAAGAGCTAGTGGGGTCAGGTGTAGAGGAGGAACACTAGGAGGTGAGGAAGAGGAGGAGGGCTCTTACGTTATCAGGTCCTTCTTACTCTCCTTGCACTGGACATACTTGGGCTTGGGGCTGGGCATGTTAACATCTGTGGTGTAGGAGCGGTCCTCCAGCAGGTCGTGGAAGGGATCCAGGTCATCCTGTAGAAAGGAGGAAGTGGAGGGAAGGAGAAACACAAGGAAGGAAAGGGGGACAAAACAGACGACAAGGATCTTTTTATGTCTCTCAATTATTATACATTTTCAACAAATCATGCTCAAATAACACAACACGTGCACACAACAATATGAAATGTATTTTCTGAACCAGCTCAACAGTCTGTTTCCTTCGCCGTCTTCAACTCTTTGTCTGTCTTTACACCCCATGTATACCTGTCAGACTGCAGATCGTTCTTAATTTGAATACTAATGGTTGAGCCTTTGTGATAATTGAGTCCGTCAGTCAGTCTGTCAGCCTAACAGAGCTGCAAAACAGAATCCCTGTGAAGAAATAATGCTTCAGTGACTAACTAGCAGTGTGTGTGGTTATGTACGTTTAGGTGCATTTAAGTACAGGACATTCGGGGAGTCGGTAAAGCAGCAGTCGGTCACTAGATGGCACTGTGGTGTAGTGTCAGACCGCTGCCGGCTGTGTGACGCTGGGCTGTGCTTTGTCTGCAGTGCATGCAGCCAGGGCACGACGGCTGTTGATGCAAATCCTCTTTCCTTTCTTCCATGCTTGCAGTGTATGTACAGTAATGCCCATAAAGAGACAGGTCCAGATAGAGCCCAAATTATCCAGCGCTCAAGCTGTCTGGGAGTGTGTGATGCTGGGTCGGCCAGCCAGTTTCTCCAATTAAAGGGAGCGCAGGCTGAGAGGCAGACAGGAAGGAGAGCGACACATGCATACGTACAGATATGCAGAGCAAAAAGTAGGCTAGGGATGGAACTCACATATACAGCCAGACACACTCCCGAAGAGACATGGGTACAGACACACACACACACACACACACTTATGAATATTCACATCTCACACACAGCAAAAGAGGCACATGTACTGTATATGCATGCGCCCGTGCACACCGACAGGCGCACCCAGCAGTGGTGCATTGATTTCCAGCAGTTCTTTGATGAGATGAGCTATTCCGATTCCCTCCCAAGGTGCTACTTTGCATAATTCATTTTGGAGAAGAGCAAAATGTAAAAACAGAAAGCCAGCATGCGGGAAGCATGATACAAACAGAGCAGATAACTCTGTGCACGGCAACGCTGACATCAATTAACATGCAGATTCATTAGGTTTCCCTCAAAAATCTCTAATATGACTTTCTAATGATTCCAAATATAACAGTGAGTCAGAAGGGGAGGTAAGAAACCTAGAAGACAATCAGACAGCAATGCAAATGTTTGACTTGGAGGCAGTGTGTTGAATCAATGGCTTGGAGGGAGATAATTTGGGCTGAGCCACACTGAACAGACAGTATACGTGACGCATGCCAACTGTATGGTCTATCAGCCTGCAAAGCCACAACTACTGCTTTATAATTATCATCAACATCATGATTGTTTGTTATTTGTAAGCTGTCCCTTTTTCTTCTTCTCCTCATCATTTTGTCATCATTTCTGTCTAGTATTGTCATAAACATTTAAATGGAGAATACATTTTTGATGGAACATTCATACATGAATACAAATAGCACAGTTCTACTAATCTCTGTAATGTGACTCAATCTTTTCAGGGAAATTATTCTACATTTTAGGGACACTAAGTTTAAGCAGGGACTTCCCATCCTTCCTGAGAAAATGAGACATAATTTCTTATTTATCTGGCAACAACCAGATAGCATGGCCAAGTGAATCTCCAGAACTGTCCTTGTTATTTTCCTCTTTACCTCTTTCTCGTCCTCGTCTATGTGTTTGATCTTGGTGTAGTCTACAGGCAGGTCCCAGCAGTCTGCGTCCCCCATGCCATAGCAGCGGGAGCCCAGCAGGGCGGCTTGCCTCTGGGGGGACATGGGCTCTAGAGGGGTGAGCACCGAGTCCCCTGCACCGCCACTGCACAGACGCTTGCTCATACTCAGGTCCAACGTACCGTTCTCATCAACGTCTAGACCGGGACTCTGGAAGGTGCATGTGGATGTGCGTTTTGTGCATGTGTGTGTGTGGGTGGGTAAGGTCAGGTCAGCGTGTGTGCAGGACATGGGTGTGTGTGTGTGTGTGTGTGTGTGTGTGTGTGTGTGTGTGTGTGTGTGGTTAGTAGTGTGTTTTAGGTCGGATGATTATGAGCAAGGATAGGAGGATGTACAAAAGATAGGGAGGCAGGGATGGAGAGAAAGGGATAAAGAAGAGAGAGAGTTTCTGATTAAATAACAGTCAAACATATTCATATTTTAGGATCAGAGTTGGGCAAAACAGTTACTTAATACAGGGTGCATAATAAAGAAGTACATGAAAGGTGTCTGAGTTTTCTATCACTCCAGTGATGTGTTCACTTTTGAACTTTTCAGGTAAAGAGGGATCAAAAACATCTGCAGTTCAAATATCTGAAACAGTATTTCAGATTATTTTTTGCCCATGTCTGTCTCATAAGAAACATCTGATAGTTGCAGCGTACAGTAACAATGTGGCGTTCCACTCATAAGAGGGTCAAAAGAAGAAGAGGTCATCAGTGCTGAAGGACGAGTGCATCCCTCTGTGAACTCCTCCTTTCATCTTTCTTTCTCTCTGTCTCTCTCTTTCCTTCCATCCCTCTATGGTCTGTACGGTGTGTGTGTGTGTGTGTGTGTGTGTGTGTGTGTGTGTGCGTGTGTGACTTTGTGTTGGGTGTGTGTGACTCTAATTTGAGTGGACATCACAGAGGTGCAGGGGCTATGGGTTTGGGGTGGGGTTGGGAGCAGTGATGAGCAGCAGCGGCTGGAACTAGACTGCTGCAAACCCAAAAATAGAGGCAGAACTATATTGTGTTCTGGAACAAAGTGGGCCACATCCAGCAACACTGACTGTTCAAAAGAAAGCATAAAGCATTCACTTCACCCAGTCACTCTGTTTCTATCTATATATCTATCTGTGCATTTGTTTTCTTTAATCTACTTGCGGCACAAAAGAGTCCTACAGCACTGAGGACTGTGTTTTGGTAGACATGTCCTTGCTCTCATAAATATCCCTCCTTCTGACTCCTTCTTCTCTTCTCCCCTCTCCTCCCCATTCTCCTCACTCCCTTTGCTCTCTTTTATGAGTAGGAAAGCCCGCTTTAATGCTGATTCCAGCCGACAGTGTCCCTAGGGGTGGATTCTCCTGGTGTCTGAAGCCAAAACCTCGGTGACGCACATTGACTCAAACACGCAGGTTGATAGACTTGGGACTGGGCATGAATACTGCAACAACTGTGGTTGAACCAAGGTCTTAAAATGACAGAGAAAAGGGCAAATAACACTACTGCTGCAGGGTCATTAATCTGTGGAGAAGAATATCTCACTAGAAACAATAAAAGGCTATACAACAAATGAAACAAATGAAAAAAAAATTGCAAGTTATGCACGACAGACAAACATGAAAATGATGGGGTGCCAAAGACGAAAACTGCTCGTTAGAAGACTAAAATCACAAACTGAGTTTTTAACTTTTAAGCACCTGTCTACAAAACTATTCAGCTGATTTTATTCCATGACATCATAGTTTGAGTCGGGGCTTGAACAACAGAGAGTGGGAGGCAGAGGGCAAGGAGATGATGAGCAAAGGACTGTGAGAGAAAAAGAAACTGTTGAATAAAGGTCAAGTTGAGGAGGAATGGTTCCAACAACACGTGCCTCATTGTGTGTGACTCATCTCGTCCTCAGCAGACCATCTCTACTGTATGTCACTGTCCAATTAACATGACCCACCTCTTCATCTCAGCTGATACTTGAGGATTCACCTCCCACCCCTTCCTAATCTGATCCTTCAGTAACCCCTGACCTCTGTTGCCATGGCGATGCCTGGAGTAAAAGGGCCAGAGCGTAAGAGGTCACTGGCTAATTCTTGCCACATTACTTCTGCCCATCTATTCCAGGTCTTAAAATAAAACCTGCATCATGTGCTGCATTCCTCTCTGGCACTTCCGTCACCCCATTTCTTCCCTTCTCTTTATGTTCTTCAACTTCTTCTTCACTAACATTCATTTTTTAATGTCTTGGAGTGGAGTTTGATAGTATGCTAACAGTGACAACATCTAACTCTGACATGCTGTTGGGATGACTGTAGAACGTGTACCGATACTGAAGTACAGTCATTTGAAAGCTGAGGGTTTTCAAGTCTGAACTTGTCAATCTAATGTCAAAATCTTTTCTTACATATTTATTGTAACAATACAGTGTCCTACTTTAACGACGTCATTTAACCCTTTGAATCCCAAAACCCTTTGGTAGGTTTGCAAAAATTGCAATTTTTTTGAGCCAGAAAGCATCATCAGATTTCTCGATGGTCACTGACGTAATGTGACGTCCACATCTGTCAGGATAATTCACCAACTTTAGGGTTAAAATGGAAATATTTCACCTAAATTACTTTATTCTACAGGTCCAATTTTAACTTGTACCAGAAAAAAACTAAAATTTCTGCGTTCCATTGCACAGTGGTTGCAACCAACGGCGATGTGACAAAAATTCCGGATCTTTTTGGCTGAACGGGGCTGAAGTGCAGCTCTGTTTGCACAACACAGAGAGGAGACAAGTATGGAAACCAATTAAAAATGTTAGTAACATTATGTAGAGTCACCATTTTTTCTGTATTTTTCAGTATATTTCAGTGTTGTAAATGATAAGTCCATGTTTTGGCTCTTTTTGGGAAAACAAATTATCAAAGAAATTCACTTCTTTTTTTGTTTGTTTTTTGTTTAATGATTTATGGCATTATAACTGTTATACTGCAATAACATTTCTGGGTTCTCTCTACTTCTTGCCATGTTTGTGCAGTGTCAGCAGGGGATTATATATACATCGTAGTAAAAAATGGAAAAATAGGCCAAAAATGAGTAAACAGGAAACTGTCATTTCCCAGAAACTGCTTGGGGTTCAGAGGGTTTAATGACGTTACACTATAGCTGCTGAAATATGAAATAGATAAAGTGTATGAAATCTACAGCAGCATGTTGCTATGACTAAGACTTATATACTGACAATTAGTTTTTTTACACATTGCTAATAAATTAGATATTTTTCAGTGTTCTATTTTACTACTATATATCACCGTTTCTCTCTATCTAGCTCACTTCTTTGCTGGTAATGAATTTCACAACATTATTTCAGGTGGTTTAATAAATGAACAGTTGATCATTGACACTCCTTGGATGAGTCAAAGGAAAAGACAGTGGCATGTTCCACCTTTTCCATAGATCATCTTGTGTTTATTAACATTTTATCTGTATGTTTGGCACTCTGCCTGTGTGTATGATGTTACACTCCATGTCTGATGCTTTTCTAATTTGTGAAATGTTCAGAGACTCTGTGATGATGTGATGTGTACTTTAAATTAACTGAAGATAAAGGTGAAGTTAGTCATGATTTGTCGTAAAAAGTTATTCAAACAAATATGTAAATTTAGGCAGTAAAGTCACTTGAATGCGTGTCATCTTGTGTGTTTTTGTACGTTGTGTATATCAGGGACTAAAAGTGACTTCAAACAGTGACGAACAAACTAGGGAACTGCAGACAGTTGTTAGAAATGTTGTGTTTATGTTTACACACAGGTAACAAAGTGTTACCCTTGTGTTAAATCTAATCCACATAAAAACTATAATGCATGCTTTGAAACTCAACTTGATGGCATGGCATTAATATGAGGTTTATTTTGAACAAATCATTACTGCTATGCTGACGATACACATCTATTTTCCTCTAACAGTCAAATTTTCCTCCCAGTTTGTGTTCGTAGGAGGTACTTCATTTAAATACATTTGAAGATGGAACATTTTTGGCAATAACTTTTGATCTCTTTGCCCCCTTTGAACAAGCAGTACTGCCTTCATACTCCTATGCAATGTCTGAACCCCAATTCAGACGGTGAAATTCTTGTACCTGCTTCAATAACATCCACAATCACTACATTTAGTCCAAACTGCAGCTGCCAGAGTCCTCAGAGGACATAAGAGATTTGATCATATAACACCTGTCCAAACGGTTCTCAGAGAAGAGGCCCAAGAGTACGACTCAGAGGGGAGATGTAAAAACAGTAAGGAGTCTTTACTTAAAAAAACAAGGGTACAAAAATCTTAGCAGGCAAACAAAGTACAAAAGAACGGGCTGAGGCAAAATCCAAAAGAACACGATCAGGATCAAAGAAGGAAAGAACAGAGTGCTGGAAAGCGAAGGCACAAAGACAACCTGGCAGATGATCAGGGTGAGCTGCTGGGGTATGCACTGATCAGCCACAACAATAAAGCCACCAGCCTAATATTGTACATATCTGCTGCTAAAACAGCTCTGACCCACTGGGGCTGGGTACAGGACCTCTGGGGATGTCCTCTGGTGTCTGGTACCAGAGCACTGGCAGCAGATCCTTTGGGTCCATCAGACTTAATCCAGCACATCTTGCGGATCCACAGCCAGATTAGGAGACTGTTTCAATGCCTTTGGCTCTTGGTCATATTTCTCGAGCTGTTCTAAGTGTTTTTTGCAGTGTGTCGGGGTATGTTGTTCTGCTGGGCACTGCTGCAGAACAACATAGCTTTGATCTAGGATAATATTTAACTGGGTGTCAAAGTAACATCAATATGAAGAACTACATCACATGATGTCTTTGCATTTCCTTCCAGTACAAATAAGTGCTGCTCCCAAAATCCTTCTATGGAGCCTGTTAATACATTTCCAGATGTATTGTTCCATACACCCCCTCACATTTACACCGTGCTTTTACTTTTGCTCTTGCTGTGCTGGTTATTTAACCTGGGATTAACAAAATCTTTTAGGGGTAGAACATTTGACTGCTGGGCTTCTTTAGAAAAGACTTTCAGAGCAAATATTCAGGATACGAGCCAGGGCCTGGATTTGAGATTCTGAATTAGCCTGTTATAGTTTTATAGACAGGGTAATTATCAACAGATTTCTTCTTTGACAGGTAGTTAACCCAGTTCTGTCCAGTGGGGATATGAACTTTACATTTAAACTCCTAACCTCACTCCTTCTGTGAATGTTTGATGCTCCAAATCTGTCTGATGTTTTTCTAGACTCTTTGGGTGATTTGTGTACGTTGAATGAACTGAAGATAAAGGTGAAGTTATTCATGATGTGCTGTAAAAGAAAAAAAATGACCCAAACAATTCTGTAAATGTATGCAATAAACAGTGCAGTCATTTAAAGGTATGTTCCTGCAACTGTGAGTGGAGCTGTATAGTTCAATGGGGGTCAATCTGAAGGTCGGGACCCCTCTCAGAGCTCACAAGATGAATCTGTGAGGCCCTGAGATCATTACTGAGACATTTTTGCTGAAGAGATCCATACACGTTTCTGATTGTTCTGTAATGCTGATGAAGTTTACCAGTCATTGATTGAAATAAAACAATTGGAGGACTAGAGAAGCCAAGCAGACTTTAGTTGAGCTGCTCAAATCTCATGACATATTCAGCCACGGAGATACAAACCACAGCCCTGAACAGCTAATAACTAAGGTAGCTAGGCTAGTTTCACTGAGTTAAATTCATTTTACATTGGTAGGAAGTAAAAATCCACTGAAGACACTGAATTCCTCTTTCACTTTAACACTTAGCTGTCTCTAACTATCAAAGCAGCCTAAATAGTTCTGTGACTTAAAGACATCAAATGCAGACAGTATCTTTCAGACAAACCAATAAATTCACTGCAGACACTGAGAGAAACGGAAACAGGTGGAGAGACTGACTGAAAAAGCCAGAAGTTGAGAATAGATGTGTGTGTGTGTGAACTTTCATTCAGACAGAGAAAGGAACAGTATGTGCCACGAGGTTAGGTGTTGAGATGAAAGAGGAAGAAGTAGAAAAACAACCCTGTGAAGTCTCTCGTCTTCCTATCCTGCCCTAACAGCATCCTGCTCGCTGGGCCCTGCAGCAGCAGAAGGGCTGACGATGAAATGAGGCAGGACCAGAAGAAGACGTCCTGACTGCTCCAGGAGTTTGTCCCGCCAACTTCATTCTGTTCCACTTCTCTCTGGAAATATGTTGCTTTTGGCTGTTTTCCTTTCTTTTGCTCTTCTTTCTTATTGTCTATATATTTCTCCTCTCCTCTAATCTCTTCCTCTCCTCTCCTCTCCTCTCCTCTCCTCTCCTCTCCTCTCCTCTCCTCTCCTCTCCTCTCCTCCTCCTCTCCTCTCCTCTCCTCTCTTCCTCTCCTCTCCTCTCTTCCTCTCCTCTCCTCTCTCTCCTCTCCTCTCCTCTCCTATCCTCCTCTAATCTCCTCCTCTCCTCTCCTCTCTTCCTCTCCTCTAATCTCTTCCTCTCCTCTCCTCTCCTCTCCTCTCCTCTCCTCTCTTCCTCTCCTCTCCTCTAATCTCTTCCTCTCCTCTCCTCTCCTCTCCTCTCCTCTCCTCTCCTCTCCTCTCCTCTCCTCTCCTCCCCTCCCCTCCCCTCTCTCTCCTCTCCTCTCCTCTCCTCTCCTCTCCTCTCCTCTCCTCTCCTCTCCTCTCCTCCCCTCCCCTCTCCTCTCTCTCCTCTCCTCTCCTCTCCTCTCCTCTCCTCTCCTCTCCTCTCCTCTCCTCTCCTCCCCTCTCCTCTCCTCTCCTCTCCTCTCCTCTCCTCTCTTCCTGTCCTCTAATCTCTTCCTCTCCTCTCCTCTCTCTCCTCTCCTCTCCTCTCCTCTCCTCTCCTCTCCTCTCCTCTCTTCCTCTCCTCTCCTCTCTCTCCTCTCTCTCCTCTCCTCTCCTCTCCTCTCCTCTCCTCTCCTCTCCTCTCCTCTCCTCCCCTCCCCTCCCCTCCCCTCTCCTCTCTTCCTCTCCTCTCCTCTCCTCTTCCTCTCCTCTCCTCTCCTCTCCTCTCCTCTCCTCTCCTCTCTTCCTCTCCTCTCCTCTCCTCTCCTCTCCTCTCCTCTCCTCTCCTCTCCTCTCCTCTCCTCTCCTCTCCTCTCTTCCTCTCCTCTCCTCTCCTCTCCTCTCCTCTCCTCTCCTCTCCTCTCCTCTCTTCCTCTCCTCTCCTCTCCTCTTACAGTCTTCGCTGTAAACATTAGCATTAAGCAGCATTAGCCCTCTGCTCTGTGCTCGTTTTTTTTTCTGGACTCCATTTTCCAGCTCAGCATCTGGCCGTAGATAATATGAGAACACCGTCACCTTATCTCCTCAGAAATGACACACTGGACTCATGCCGTGTCAAACGGTGCTTCGTCCTGCTCCTATCTGATCCCCAGACGGAAAATAAAAACCCGCCCTGCTGAGCCCTGAGTGTAAGACACAGACTGGAATCTTTAATGGAATGTGTGAGTGTTTGTGTACGTGTGGCGTGCGCAGCAGAAACCTCCCCATCTTTGTCGGTTTTCACTGGCAGCATTAGTATAATGAAGGAAGCACAGAGATAAACTGTCAGTGGATTTTTCTGTGACTCCAGTAAGAGGCCAAAGTCTTAGAGAGGTGTATTGAATACTGCAGCCTCACATGACTTATGAGTATTCTGGGATAGCATTTGGTCCTGCCTGTTGCTTGAACTTTAGATTTTTTGTCATTAAAGTGGCAAACCAAAGTAATAAATGTCAAGACAGTTAATCCAGTGTCCCCCCTCCCCTCCTACCTGTGAGCACAGGTCCTGGGGCTTCCCTCCCATGCCATGCGGCATCTCCCGGCAGCGTGTGGACAGGTTGAGGATGGCCGTGGCCGCCATGTGGGCAGCCTCCATGTCGTGACTGTAGTCAAAGCTGCTCTTGCTGCAGGTGCTGCTGGCGCTGCTACCCCCGCCCCCTCCGCCTCCTCCCGTGCCCCCTCTGCCTCCTCCACAGCTCAGGCTGCTGCTGCTACTGCTGGGAGCGTAGGTGCTGGTGGTGCTGCTGGCCGAGCTGGAGTTCTTGCAGTAACGTTTGGCTGTGGGACGCATTAAATCAATCTGTTAGACTTCGTTTATGCAGCACACAAAGGAGCACACAATAAAAGCAATATCCCACCAATCCCCCATTAATTATTATGTTACATGTTGATTATGTTATTACTCCACCAAGGAACGCAACAGAGTTATGTGATGATTGGTGTACATCTGTCTGTCTGTCTGTCTGTCTGTCTGTCTGTCTGTTAGCAACATTACTCAAAAACAGACCAACGGATTTGGATGAAATTTTTAGGGAAGGTCAGAAACGACACAAGGACCAAGTGATTAGATTTTGGCAGTGATGCAGCTTATAGTCTGGATCCACAGATTGCGAGATAGTCACTGTAACCATGACAACAAGTGAACGCCATGTCAGCTGCCTGCTGACGATCACGTTGTGATCCTACTACAAATCAACCGCTGAGGACTTATCAGGACTTATCCATCAGAAATCATATAAGGAATAAATGATTAAATATATATGAATAAATAAATAAAATCAATGAAAATCAATTAGAAACCAGCCTAAAATACATCTTCAATTTGTTTATAAAAAATATCAACATTCTCTGGTGCCCTCAGGACCTCAGGAAGGCTGCTCCAGAGACAATGAATGTAATAAAAAAGAATGCTTTTGTTTTTACTTCTGAAGAAATTCAATATGTAAATTCAAGTTATTGCAAGTTCTAACTTCCTCTAAGTTTAGATCTGTTTATCCATCAGTGTATCTCTGAAGGAATACTGTGTATTTTAGAATATATTATGAATGCTTAAAGTTATATGTCACAAACCTGTCACAAACTTACAAATTTCAGGATGTTTTTTAGAGATTATTTTAAGAAAATTGTTTTCCCTGCTGTCTTTTCTAGTTGTAAAAACATAGCCTTGGAAAAATATCTTTTTTGGCCAGTTAGATTTTAGATTTTAATTTACACAGTAATTTAAAAAAAAAAAAAAGCCAACAAAAGATTCCAACAAATATTCTTCTAACTCTTCAACGATGTTGTTTCTTGACACAAATATTTTAAAACTGTGTGTGTTTGTGAATGTCAAGAAATCCACATTTTATCTTGCTCTAAAACCGTACCATCGTATCCTTTCGGGGAGGTGTCCCTTTGTCCGTGAACTTTGGGTGCGATGGCTCGCTTCCCGTACACTTGGTGGTTGTTGCTGCCGTCGAAGGCGCTGTAGTCGAAGCTGGTCTTGGAGTACTTCTCCAGCTCCTTGGCCAGGTTGGAGCGGGGCGTGCTGGTGGAAACATTGTTCTTGTAACCATACTGTGGATAGTCCAGTTGTTTGACAAAGCACATTGGCCTGGAAAATAAATGACGAGGGGGTGGAAGTTGGACCGAGGCACTCAACATTGCCCAGGGGAAGGAGAGGATACTTGGGGTTTGGTTAAAAAATGGGCAGACTGAAGGGAAGAGGGGAAGGAGCAGACTGTTAATACTCCAGGATTAGAGCATGGAGGATGGTGCTGGAAGATGGAGAGGTGACGACTGTGCAAGGCATCTCTTTACATGCCATAGCGTGGATGTTTTCATGCTCTGTCTTTAGAAAACATAACTCTGCCACAAGTATTTTTCAAGCGTAGACAGGAAAAAAAGAGTGCCAAATTGAATCTACCCATTACTTTTATTGCTCTTCCATATTTTTGATATGCTTTTATCATTTGATATGCATTTGTACCCTCAGCCTAAGACCAGGAAGAAATGAAATGTCAGATCTTAAGGCTACTGCTGATGTTCATTTAGATATAAATATAAAATTTACAATTACTTATGA
This sequence comes from Amphiprion ocellaris, assembly GCF_022539595.1. Taxonomy (NCBI): domain Eukaryota; kingdom Metazoa; phylum Chordata; class Actinopteri; family Pomacentridae; genus Amphiprion; species Amphiprion ocellaris. Next base: position 4,338,774 of record NC_072785.1, read on the forward strand.
CTTTTTATCATTGCATTTTCATGACTATCAAAGCAACTCTCCTTCACAAAGCTCTGCCTTTGCTATGATAAATGAGGCCTATTTTGTTCAAATCTTATAAAGCGGTTTGCCTTCAATGGTGAGCAGAGATATGAACATGCAGTCTCTTGGATGTTTTCTCAGGGGACACAAGAATATAAACATAAAACAAAAAGAGGAGACATCAAATCTCAATCACAGAACATATGAGAAAAAAGAACAACACATTTCAATATGACACGAGCCTTTTATTGTGTTTAAATCAGTGCATCCTGTCGCAAAAGCCACATTTGATTGCCGTTTCAGTGAATAACCAACCTATTTCACGTCTACAGTGTTCCTGAACTTCATTCATTAAGTTGTGGATGGAAGTGTGCAGTGAACACTACCTTAAGACTCGGTCAGAGGCCTGGTTGGACTTGGGGCCGTCACAGCTCTGGTGCTTCTCCTGGGCTTTAGCCAGCTTCTCGGCTGCAGCAATGGGACATCCTGACAGACTGAAATGAGAAAGCAACATAAATGGCACCGTGGAACACACGTTTTGATAGGTGAAAATATCACATTGAACGCGCATGCTGTAAAATGTTTGGCTCGTTTAAGTACTTGTCAGGCAGTCTGCCAGGCTGAAAACAGCTAGCGCACATCTGCCTGACAGCCAGTCAATCCCTGTGTTCACCAGTCTGAAAGCACCTGACGATAGTTCAGGAAGTCTCCACTTAAAATGCAAATTCATTAATTTTCATTACTTTTAACACTTTAGAAAGCAACACAATTGGGAACAGCTTGCATGTTTCTGGTTGAACGGCCTAAAATAACTCTCAGAATAGATATTCCCATATGGACAAATGCGCAGTTTATGTGCATTCTGCAGCTTGTTTACTTCAAACACCTGCTGACAAGACACTCGAGCTCTCATACACTCAGGACGGACGTGTAAAGTAGCTTCCAATAGAATTATGTCTGCAAAACTTCCTCCTGACAGCCAACTGACCAAATGTGACAAAAGTTCATGTTGTTATCCTTAACCCCTATTATTCTCCATCCAGTCTGTCAACTGTAGTGTGTCGGGCAGCGGTAAAAAAATTATCTTTGACAATGGCCTGAAGCCAGCATAGAGTTGTGTTCATGAGCACCTGCCAGCAGACGCCCGTGAATGTGTGCAGGAACCAGAGTGTGTGTCAGGTGGCAAAGTGTGAAGCCGTATATGGAGGTTTATATCAGCTCTTTCTAGTAAAAGTGGAAGTTTACCATGCGTGCCCATGTGCGTGCCTATTTTGCGCAGCAGCCGTGTCACTGAGCACAGCGTGGAGGCATTCTGGTCCTCCCAGGTCTGCACCTCTCCTGTCACCCTGGCTGAGTGGCAGAAAGGTGCTAATGGCTGCTGCTATGCCCCAGTCCCTGAGCATCTGCTGTGGCTGACACTCCTCTTTCACTGTCACCTCGCCCCCTCTGACAGCAGAGTGCCCCGCTATTCTGGTTTTTCCCTCCAAACCTGCACCTGATGGATGCCATTTTTTCGCCATGAGCTGATGAATGATTAATGCTGCAGAAGGTGTGAATTTCTGCATTCTAATCAGTTAAACTATGGGATTGTTCTGCAGCTGAAATATTTTATTTCAAACTTGCCAACATTATAAGCGAGACTGTAGTTATCCACACATAACATCTAACATGCTGGTGAAATTAAAAGAAGGGGTTCAACAGGACTTAAATCAGGGGTGTCAAACATGTGGCCCGTGGGCCAAAAGCGGCCCTCCAGAGGGTCCAATCCGGCCCTCAAAGTGTAAAAATTCCAGAGAAGATATTAACTGCAAATTGTAAATTTGTAAAACTATAAATTTAAAATAATTTCTAGACCATGACAAGTTGTTTTGATCATAAAGTAAAATATTAGATTGTTCTTTGTTCTTTTGTCATTCTGTCTATCATTTTTGTAAAATTTTTGTAGTTTTTTGCCTGTTTTTTGTCATTTGTCTCATGTTTTTGTCATTTTGTGTTTCGTTTTTGTCTCGCTTGTGTGTTTTGTCTTATTTCTGTCATTTTGTGTTTTGCTTTATTCGTTGTTTTGAGCATCATTTGTGTCGTCTTGTGTTTTTTGTCTCGCTTACATTGTTTGCCTACATTTTTGTCATTTTGTTTCTTACTTTTGTCATTTTTGATCTTGTTTGTGTCATTTGTGTAATTTTTTGTCTCGTTTTTGTCGTTTGTCCATTTTTTTGTCGCTTCGTAACATTTTTTGTCAAATTTTTTGCCTGTTGCTTTGTTTCGCGTTGTTTGTGTCATTTTTGTCATTTTGTGTCTCATTTTTGTAATATATTTTATGTGAATGATAAACTGAGGCATAATGTTGAAATTGAATTCATTTTACTTAAGAAATTTGAGTTTGTTCATGATGTTTTGTAAAAAGATAATCCCTTAAATGTGAACATTTTCAGAATGGACTTTTTTGCACTAAAACAAAGGAAAAAATTGGAGTTGTGGCAATTTTTTAGGTTATTATGTTATGATTTTACTGATTTTACTGGGCTGGATGTGGCCCCTGAACTAAAATGAGTTTGACACCCCTGAATTAAATGAAGAATTATATATATATAAAAAACAACAACTGACCGAAAAAATAATCCACTGAAAAAGTATGAACCAAAAAAGTCCCACAAAAAAAGGAGGATTTAACAGGAACACTGCACGTTTCACGAGGGCTGAGCTCTTACCTTCTGTGAGAGTTTCTGTTGCTATTGACATGGCCACGTCCCGTGCAGCCAGGCGTAGGACACTTAAGAACATTCTCATACATTGCCACAACTTCGTACAGACAGGAGATAGAGGAGTGAAAGACAGGGAAGGTTAGGAGCCCCTTACAATCACGCATGAGCTCTATTAGTGTGTGAGGAGCTTGGCATTATAAACATCATTAAGAAATGAGCCTGTGTGAACCCAAATGACCTCTTCTTCATTTTAATGAACACTAGTTTGAAAGGGCAGGCAAGGTTTCCCACCATATTGCTTCCACTTATCCAGCTCTTTCAAATTAGTATTCATGGAACAGGGACAGTCATGAATAAAAAGATGTCATTTAAGTGTAACAGGACAAAGCCAGTAAGAGACAGGGATGGAAGTAAATTTTGGGCATGCCAAGAGCAGAGCAACCAGCAGCTAACAATCATGCAAAACACACAGGTGGAAATCAATGGAAGAAGCAGATGGATGGAATACAGTTCCTGGATAGAGTGTGCTTTGTTATCATCCACATGTTGTTAGGGTAGAGAGTGCAGTCTTCAATGCCGTTTACCATTAAAACAGTCCATAACGGTCTCAGATCCCCTCGGCAACCAGCCAATTAGATTAATGATCTATGGATGTCCGAGAGGAGCCGTCAGAGCACCGCAGGCGGGGGCGCGAGGAAGGGTCGTCTCGACACCAGTGGCAAGCAGGGCCAAACCCCATCGGCATCAGCTTCATCATTATCACCCCCTTAAACTTTAACCCCTCATCATCCTCCTTCCCCTACATACTAATTGGTGCTCAGTGCAGGTAATTGGACAAAGCCTGCCACCTCAACACGCCACAAGCCAATACATTATGCATATCTCAGTTTTGCCCTGCCCTCTGCGGAGAGACGGATGGAATGGTAAGAAATGAAAGCACCGGGCCTGATTTAGTGGGCACAAATAGAACTTGAGATATTAACTATGTGGCTCCAAATACCTTGTGTCTTACAAACGTAAATCGATTTAAAGACAAAACAATGACTCCCTGATTGAATATTTTAATATTCTACAGAAAGACCTACAATGAGCAAACAGCAATGGGAATTAATGAATTTGAGATCTAATTTAATAGTCATTTTTCACCAGGAAGAGTCTGGCTGCACTGTGTGATTTCCCAATTAAATGAAGCCGCTGTATTAATAATACATTGTCCATTCAGTACAGCAAATGTGTTAATAGGGGGGAGAGACTTACCCATAGCTGAGTCTACCCTGCAGGCTGACACATATGTGACATGTAGTAATATTTACCTTTTAAGTGGGGAAGCAAGGAGTCTATCTAAAGCGATTGACCACTGATAATTTTAGCTAAAACATAGTGACTGGAAAATAAACAACCACACTGTGTGCTTCACTCTCAAGTAACCTTTTGTAGGTGGGGACGAAGGGCTGAAGATGATGCCTCTTTTTGGGCTTCAAAGTATCGTGTACAGCATTAGTAGTATCATTTCCCCCAAAAGTCAGCCTGACACAAGTGAGGAACAGGAGGAGGAACAGACATCAAATTCCAAAATCTCCAGTGACAATCAATTCAAGACCATTCCAAATTCCATTTTGGGGCTCTTGATCCCAAGGTCAACTACTCTGCATCATTTCACATTTCTGGGAGCCGAGAAGGCGACATCTCAGGTTAAGAACCTCTGTGTGGGCAGCACTCCACAGAACAGGAGTAATCTGTGACACTGCTGCTCTTTACAAGCCTGGCTTTAATGGTAACTAATTTCTTTGCCATTGTTAAAACCCTCTTTATTTTGATTGCAGTCTGGGTCATGGCAGATCATAACATGATTTTCACGCCGCAGTTAATGAAACGTGTAAAGGGGCTTTTATTGAGAAGTTTGCACAAGGTGAATGAGACTAAATAGCCAGGGTGAAAGGGAAAACTCACTTTTCATTCAAGGCTAATGTTTATTGCCACTTCACTTGATCTGTGGCTTAGAGATATGACACTGCCTTTCTATTCAACAGAACTTAATTGAGCAAGGAATACAAATAAATGAATGGGGTTTATGGCATGGATGACTAAAGCACGCTCACTTTTACTGAGGTCGCTGAGCATTTCCATGTTTTGTAAAAAATTACATGTTAACATGAAAAAATACACAAACGAATGAAGGACCAGAGCACGGCATTTCATGTTTTTCTTTTCAGTCACATAAACACTGACAAACCATGCTGTGAAAATCATGCAGTCCATACAGTATATCCCTTACAGTGACAAAAACAACCCCAGTGGACAATGTGATCTTAAATATGCTCTCGATCACTGTCAGTCAGTGGAGCTGGTTAAAAGGTCTCATGCAGTCAAGTAAATACCTAGCTGACAGCTCCACACCATCCCACTAAGCGCTGCATTGCCACTGTTCACACATTACCAAGGCCTCATTTCCCACTTCATCACCACGGCACTCTAGGCAGGCAATCAGCAAGCAAAACCACGGCACCGTGCAAAAGGTCACAAAAGAAGTGCAGCTGCAGCCCATCTGACCCCTCGCTACAGCCTGCACTGAAATATCAAACAGTCTAACCACAACAGCAAGTCTACGGCACAAAGAACGAGCCAGAAACAGCAGCGATCATGGGGAACATGCTGATTCCCGAACATCAAAGAACATCAAGGACACGGCCGGGTAAATAAATGACAGTGGTGTTTGACTGGTGTGTGGGTGATATGCTTACTTTCCGGTGGAACCCTGTCTTTGTGCGGACAGCCGGACAGGCTCCGATGGTGGGGGTACAGGCCCGTCACGTGACCCGTGCCGTCACAGCCGGGTGTGGGACACCGACTCTCCTTCTTGTCTGCACGGGAAGCATCTGTGAGCAGAAATAGTCAAAGTATACGGAGGTTATTACATGCACCCAAACGCTGGAATGCTGTGCTGCTTCCTTGTGCCAACAAACCGACACACTTGGGGATAGAACTATGGCAAGCAGCTAACATCAGCTGCAGCTAAGAAACATATCATCCAGATGCCAAGGAAGTAATCAGGGAGTGAAAAACAGCAAGGTGATTAACAAAAAGCATATGGCTTAAAAATAGGAAGAAACATATGCTGAAGCAATGCAAAGCTGCATCGCTATTTAGATTTTATAAATACATATCAGTCTATCCCAGCTATTGCCAAGAATGTAATTTCCACTGGGGATCAATCGCTTCATAGTGGTATTTTTGAATGAGAAAAGATTATAGACACTAATTTCTTCTACATGTCCTAAAAAAGATATTGAATATGATTTTATTTAGTCAGTATTCTCTCAAAAACATGCCAGAATTGAAAACAGTATTGAATATGGAATAAGGCAGTGGACAATGTAAATATAACAATTTTAATTCTGTCAATGAAACTTATGATTCAAAATATTATTTATTGACCTCTTGTCAAACCACAAAAATTAAACTAATACTTCAAGGCATGAACTGTGTTTCACACTTTTCATCAGTGAATCAAAGTCAGATTGAGTGATCTGTGAAATCACACACTGCAGCTGCTGATTAGCAATAGGTTCATCCGCCACCAAATAAGAAGAAACAAGTAGGGATGAGTGAGTTATCTTCTGGAGGACGCAGACAACAGGTAGCAGTGATGATGCTAATGCTAGGTGAGCAGGGCTGATGTATCTGTGCAGAGCACCAACACAAGCCTTTCACATTAACTTCATGACAGATGAGAAGAACACCTGTGACCTTGGTAATCGTACACAAAGACTGCAACAGCCATAGTCTCAAAATGCTGATAAGATACAAAAATTCCCATATGCTGTCTAACTTAAAAATACCTTTATCTGCGGTTTTTGTTCATTTTTTACAGAGAAGTGGCTGCGCTGTGTAACAAACTAAATACATGATGAAAGTGCAGCACCAAAATGGTGCAAATACATTTATTTTTCAAAGTTAGACAGTGTGAGAGTCTGAAATATTCTGAGATGCTCGTCCCTCTTCTATGCACCTCCATCACGAAACTGATGTTCAACGAGCTTCTTCGTTAAAAACGCTAAAATTAGGCTAAAATGTGACTGAATAACACACCACTAAAATGTTTTTTAAGTGTTTGTGAGCTAAAATATGGCTGAAACTATTTTTACGCCACAAAGGAACACGGCGAAGTTTTGTGACGATTGGTTTCGTACAATTGTTTGTCCGTCTGTTATTCCGTCTGTGTGCAACATTACTCAAAAACTGACATACACATGCATAACACACGCCTGTGCTCAGCGCAAGGCCATGTTGTTTGTGGGTACATCTATATTAAATGGACACATTCTATGGTGCTGTGATTTCTGATCATCAATAACTAATAAACAAATGCTGCATTTCTGACATAAGGGGGAATGAGCAGCCTTGGAGGAGGACTGCACTCCCTGAGTGCTTTTCTTGTTCACTTTTTTGAAAGGACTAAAACTAAATCAATATCGGGAACTGATGTTAACATTGATATATAATGTTTATCAATCATTTTCAGTAGGGTTGGTAATGAATACTATAGCCATGTAATTTCCATTTGTATTTTTGTTTGTTTCGTTTTGTTTTTTGGGTGGAAGAGTTACTTTGTAGTTGTTAATAATTTTAGCCAAAGAACATCTGGTTTCATGATAGTCCAACAAATCAGCTTCCTCGACAATTGAAAGCAATCATATTTGAAGCTAAGTGGATTTCTTTTTATTTACAGGACATTATTTATGGCTGTATTTATCTAAAGAGGTAGAATGAAGAATGACAAGGACAAAGATGCAGTAATTGGCTGGCTGACAGATCTTTTGATCATGAAGTTTGTTTACTGTAACGAAATTATAAAGATTTGTGAAATATTACAACTTTTGTGTTATTGACCTTCAACAAAGTTTTTCATCTTCCAGTTTATATTCAATCAAAATTGTATCATTCTTTTATTCATTAGAACCCGTCCAACCTTCACACGACAGTTTGTTGAGCTGAGTATGACAATGATGGTTCGTAAAGCGCACACACAGACACACACACACACACACACGCACACACACACACGCACACACACACACACACACACACACACACACACACACACGCGCGCCGGATGAGATTGTCTTTCCAAAACCTTGATCTCCTATTTCTTCCAAACCCAGATCAGATATGGTTACCACCAAAAAGCGGCAATGCCAAGATGTGCCAACTGGCATTGTTTCTGGAAATGCAACCGTCCACCTTTAAAATACTTTCACTCTCAAACAAGGTCAAGGATTCCTTTTACTGTAAATATACAATTACTCCTCCACATTACCGTTTAAAAAAGTTACAGCCTATAATTTATTTTCATAGCAGAGTTTAGGGAGGTTAAAAATATATCAGATCACAGAATCAATATGAAACCATTTGAGTGATAGAAATCTCTATCAGAAGCTAGTATTAAGAATGCAGATGGGAGGGGCTATTATCTCACAGACCACTGATTAAAGTTTCAAAGGCCTGTGTAACTTAGTAGCTCCAAATGAGGCATGCACTTTGCAAACCAAAATAAACCCATAGGTTGTCGAGAAAAAGCAAAGAGAAGATTCATCAAGTGAAGGGGGGAGGAGGGTTCAGAAAGGACTAAACTGGGAGGAGACGGAGCACACCTCATTATACCAAACAAAATCCATGTGTCATTCATTAGAAAAAAAGCAGCTCATTATCATCCATGGCTGTCATCTGTCTCTGTCACGTTGGAGGCATGTGAGTGTGCTACAATACTGCATTGTCATGTCTGGCTCTCCTGTCTGGCACCAGTGCAATAAAGGCAGGGATATTTTATGTTGATAAGGAACTTGGTCTGCGTGTACAAAGTGGCTTCTTTTGGGGCCCATTATTATGTTCAATGTTAATGTCTGAACAGTACGTTGGAAATAATTCTCCTACACATGAACGCATGTGTATACAGACATGATGCCCATGCGTTCTGCTCGCCACACTTCTATTTCAGAGAGTGGAAGCAGCCAAGTGGAAGGCATATTAGAAAGCAAGGGATATTGATTGTGGCTGGGGACGGTCTGCGCTTTGCATAGCAAATGGCCCCCATTACCATACCATCTCTGGATAATTAATGTGCAGTCAGTGGGCCTGTCGTTCGTTATCGGTCATTCTGATACTGTTCAATTTTCATCTCGACCTCATGCTTCTCTTAGGGAGCAGGGCTCTTCTCCCCCTTCGCCCCTCCCTTGCCATGCTCTGTTTTATAAATCACACACAAGAACCTCGGTCAACGAGTGTCTGCTACTATCTTGCCCGAGGAAAGATGTTATCATGATGCAACTGTCTTGTGTCCTCTTATTATTCCAACATTAGCCAGACACAGAGGCCATGGACGGCTCTTGAAATTAGCATTTGTGTGGCATTTAAGTCGCAGTATAAACCTGCTGTGAGTTGTGTGGCATTTAAGGTGTGATATCATCCTGCTGTGAATTAGCATGCTCTTATTTGTTACTCTCATCTGATATCTTCCTTAAGGGAGGAAATAATTTAACCTAGTTAAGTCTGGATATTGTTGCAGTAAAAGATATAATGAGAAGAATTAAAGACAGGGGCTTGCAATCAGACCACTGTTAATGCCAGCGCAATTTTTTTCTGACGGCTACTTCAATCTGTGTACAAGCAGATCTGCGTGACAATTACCACTGATGGAGGACTGTAGTTAGTCTATGTAATGTATGATTAGTCAGACATGTGCATTTGTCTTTCTGGGGAATTGGTCAGTATCCGTGTGAGTGGTAGGTCATCAGCATCCACAACAAACATAAAAAAAAAAAAAAATCCTTGTTCTTTATAGAATGAATCTTTTCTAAAGGCACAAGGCCTCTATTTTGTAGTTTTTTCTCCCAAGTGTTTGCACAGGTTTAAAAATAGGCAGCTTTACCCCAAGCTGCATCACAGGGATGAGATTTGTGGTCCTAACAGGCCGTGCAGATTGCCATTACTTATGCCTGACAAGCCTACTCTCTGATGTTTCCATGCTGGCCTATTTTAACAACATAAGCTGCTGCTGCCGCTCCCGCTGCTACCGAGATGCGAATTTCCAAATTGGCTGAAAAAGCTTGTCCTGGGGTTATAGTGAGGTTCCCAGAATGCATGTGGGTTGTCTAGTCTCCGGTACAGGATAGATAAAATACAGAGCCAAACACTGGCAGACAAACATTTTACCTGAGCTTGTTAAATGAGGTAAACATGTCTTTACTAGTGTAGATACGCTTTCAAATGGAATCTCGGTGTGTATCTGAGCATGTCCGTGCTTGAAAGAACCACTCACCTTTATGGTAGAAAGGCTTCTTCAAACCATCTGGAAGCCGGGCTTTACGCTCAACGCTGTAGCCATGCCTCGGCCCGTGGTCTTCATGGGTATACCTCACCCCTTCCCTTCTGGCCGCCTCGGCTGCCATTTTATCCCGCATTGCCTTGGCGCGCTCTGACTCTAGTGCAATGGCCTTCTCTAACAGGGACAGATTCCCCTTTGTCATGTCAAACACCTCTTCCGATCGGTCCGACGTCACCGAGGCTGTGTCCTCATCAAAGTCCCGGTGGTTGGTGTGATATCGGTTGTCCTGTGCACAACTGGAGAAGGCCTTGGAGCGTGGGCTCAGCTGCTCCTCGAGCTTCATGAGATTGTCCATGTCGGAATAATTCCTATCAAGCGTCCGCCTGTCATCTTGGCTATGGTGGAAATCCCCATAGCCATGATGCTGGGGCTGTTGATTGGGATCCCCGCATAAGAAATGATTTGGCTGGGATGGCCCATTGCGGTCAGTGGATTTAGTTTCACTTAGTTTCCGAGCCAGGTCAAAGCATTGGTTCCGTAGGCACTCCAGACTGCTTAAACACACTTCCTCATCGCTGTTTTCTATTTGTCCGTTACTGGTGGTCTTAACCTGTCCATTACCACCATTGTGTGCATTCCCCCCATTGTGGACACAGTCAGTCTCGTCCCTGTTCTCCCCTGTACTGTCCTCAAATTCCTGTCCATCTAAACTGTCAGACAGCACGGCGCCGTGGCCCTGTGCCAGCAGTTTAAGGGAGTCCACCGTCTCCCGAACTACATCACTGTCAACGTCCAAACTCAGATCAGCCCTCTGTGTTTCATCCCCTTCCCCCTCTTCCTCTTCCTCCTCTTCCTCCTCCTCTTCTTCCTCCTCCTCCTCTTCCTCTTCGTCGTCCTCATCCTCTTCCTCCTCTTCTTCCTCCTCCTCCTCCTCCTCCTCTTCATCCTCAGCACTATTAGAGGAGTTGCTGTTCATCTCAGATTCCGTCATAGCACGGTTGGCAGCATCTTCTGCAATCTTTCCCAAGTTGAGGAGGGACTTGGCCACCAGTTCATCATAGTTTTCGTACTCGTCGTTATTGTTGTCGTCCTTCTCTGTTGTCGGACCAGATTTGGCATTGCTGCCGCCACCTCCACCATCACCCTCGCCCCCCTCGTCACTGCTCATCTGATCGTCCTCTGTTGGAAAGAAAGAACAAACGTCTTGTAATTTCATTTCCGTCATTCTATTTTACTGGTAAATCAGATTTCTGGGCTTGGTCCATCTAAATTGGATAAGGAACTCTTTGCTTCCCCTAATAATTTACTTTGAGAGTCTTAACAGCAGCTTGTGTTCTGAATTGTGAATCAGCACAGGAAGTTAAATATAGTGGTTTGGGAAAGTTCCAGAGAAAGATGCTCTGGTAAATGAGAGTCTAGGAAAAAAGGGACCGTATTTGGCAAGTCTTATTCTTACCCTAATTCCCTAGATTTCTTAGGAAAAAGATATTCACAGGTCTTGTGATTTATAATATCACCAAAGGATTCTGAAAATAGTTGTAAATGAGATAACATTTTCTTCTTTGTTCAGCACAGTAAAATCAAAACACTATGAGGAAATCTTTGAATTAGAGAGAACATTTTTTTTTTACTAGAGAGTATAAAATCTGAGAGCTAATATGGTGTTCCATTTGTAACATGATGAACCTCAGTCAGTAGCTATTCATCGTTTGCTAGTGAAGTTCTTTTTTCATTCAATCATCAGTATCTTTAGAATTCCTTTCAGTGCCTAATTGATTCTGACAGACTGCAAAAGGTTACTGAACTTCTTCTGTCAGTAATTTCAAGCACTCACTCCTGGAGCACTTCCAATCTCTCCTTTCACATTTCCGCCCTGAGCCGCCAAGAGCACATCGCTCACATTGGCGTCACATTTGCCACTTACATTCCTGCAGAGAAAATGAACCCAAAGGCACACACACACACACATAAAGACAATAAGTGACAGTCTTCAGCAGTTTTGGTGGGAACTTGCAAATCACATGACAAACAATAATCATAAAAATAGAAAAAAATAAAGAAAAAGTAATTACTGGTGTTGAAATATTACATATTACGAGCTTCAAAGACTCCATGAATCACAACAAACACAGTGACATGAATTTGACTTATTACACATTTGAGTATATATAAAAAAAATAAATGTGCACTACATGCTTTTTACATAGACTACAGGAACACTCCTGTTCACACCACTTCACTCACACACTACAATCTAATGAGGGTAACACAGTATTGGTGCTGGTGGGTGAGGGCTATAGAGCGGGAAGAGGGAACAGTCACGAATGACCAGGCACATATTTTGACAATGGAAGGCTTCTTAAGCAACCTCCTGCACCCAGGGTTTAATTTTTGATGGTATGAAACATGGCAGAGGAAAGCAATTTGAAGCGCAATCAAGGTACACAAAAGGGATATGGAAGCGAAACAGATTATGGAGGGAACAGAGAGACTGCCCTGCCCTGCCCTGAACTGCTGTTGGATTAGCTACAGAGATGTGCACGCTACTGACAAACACAGAGAAGCTCCAGAACGTCACCTACATTACATTTGGGAGATTGGAATCTGCCCAGCTACCATTCATTGGGGACCACGCATATGGATTATTCTGCTTTTCTTTTCAGATTCATATGCTGTGAAGCCTTTTATTCCCAGTAAGGTAAACATCATAATGATTATTGAGCTAAGCAATGACAAGGATTTGCAGAATTTATACTGGCGACACTGTGGCATGCAAAGCGCTTATCCAAAATACATGCTAATCAGCTACTATCCGTAGAAAAGAAGGGCTGCTGACAGGCTGTAGAGACTGTGGCAACAGTCCACTGTCTCAGTGTTAAGGATGAGACCTCGGCTGTGGGCTCTAATGAACACCAGTCTGCAGAGATGTTTTCACATGTCTGCAAGAAAATAAGAGCATGGCTGCTGAGATGCCACATCAACACTTTGGGTGGGTAGAGCTGCGCGCCAAACAGGGTTAACACACTCCTCTCTCAGAGCTTCACTCTTAATTGGACTTGAAGGCACTGTCAGGTCCAATCGTGATGCGGGGGTGCTAAGAAGAATCTGCTGGAGAGAAACCTGCCAGATCTGGTGTTGGGCACATCAGGGTGGGGGGGAGATAACATATGGGGCAGGAGTTTCTCAAATCCCAGTCCCAAAACTAGGTGGTATTTTTGTATCATGTCTTCAGGAAATGCATAATTAAACTAACGCTTTGACTGGGAACAGCTCTGATATTTCTATGATTTGAAATTTGTCAACAAAAAAAACAAACTAGCAACTTAGAATCTTTGATGTTTAAACAGAACAGATTTATCAGTAGTCTTTCTGCAATGCACAGAAATAATCATATAATGTTGTATGAAGCAATTTAGCATGATTTAGTCCTTTCAAGGCTCTGACAAACGTCTTCTAGAGAAGGTTACACAATTTCAGTGGGAAACAATTGCAAAAGAAGACTATGCTGATTTTATCCATCAACTTAGATCATTTATCTGTAATTAGAAAAATACCCCAATTTCAGATCAATAAATTGCATTTTTATTTTTTTAGAGAAAAAAAAGTTTTGTTTTTTTTTTTTTTAAAAAAAGGCTGCTTTGAAAAATCAATTACGTAAAAAACAAATTGATCTTTACAAATACTTTGTTGTCAATACACTGGTTTACGAGCTTTGAAAATGACGGATGAAATAAATCAGTGAATGAATAAATAAACCATATTGAAGAAACTAGCAGTCATGATAGAAGTAAAGTTTCAGCCCGGCTGGACAGAGCTGTTTAATTCAATCTGTGTTTGAGTTTCATGTTCAACTGCTTCATTAACTCCATCAAAAATGGAATTTAGAAAACACAGATATCTAAATGTTGCCTAAAAAATAAAGGCAACATTTGAAAATAGATATAGAAATATTTAAAGGATAGAGAATGCATTTATTTGCTTTTCTGGCTTGAAGTTTTCAAGTTCTATTGGTCTGTCTGACATCTAACAGGGGAAACAGCTAGCCTGGCTTCATCTGAAGGTTACAAAACATACATAAAGCACTTTCAATGATCCTGTAAAAACTTCTTTGGTCAATTCATACAAAAACTAAAGAGTAACAGCCTAAGAATAATATAGCAAATCACCTACCACAAAGCCTTGGATTAATGTTTTTCTGTCCAGATCTAACAGACAAGCTGGACTGGTTAGTTCTGAGCTTTAGAGGTGTTTGTAGGTGTTTTGTTTCCTTCACTCTGAGCCACGCTGCCCGTTTCCTTTCATTATTAGTGCTGGTGGCCTCAAATTTACTGAAAACGCATGAGAATGGGATCAATCTTCTTATTGAACTCTTAGCATGAATGTGAACGAATGCATTTCCTAAAATGCAAACTGTTCCTTTAAAATTTTACTCCATTGTTCTCGTGGATTTAGGGTTTAACTGACATTAAATGAATATGTTAATTACAGTATGATGCTCTCACCTTGCCCTTGATTCTGCTCTCCTTCTTCCTCCTCTCCTTCTTCATAGTCCACCTCCTCTACTGCTTCCTCCTCCTCCTCCTCCCCCTCTTCTGCCTCCTCCACCCTCTCTTCGTCACCCTCCTCTTCCTCCTCTTGCTCCACCTCTACTTCCTCTTCTTCCTCTTCATCTTCCCCTTCTCCGTCCCCTCTCTCCACCTCCCCTTCTTCGTGCTCCATTTGTTCCATGTTGTAATCCATGTAGCCTTCAACCTCCTCCTCTTCCTCTTCCACTTCTCCCTCCTCTTCCTCCTCCTCTACAGCTCCTTCCTCCTCTTCTTCCTCCCTCTCATCCATCTCCTCTGTTCCGTCTGTCTCATAGCACTCCTCCATTGTGGAGTTGTCCATGTCATCAAGGTAAGTGCTCCTCTTGGGGGAGGTTTCCAAGGTTTGTCTGTCTAGACTCTTCCTCTTCTTGGCTAGAGGGCAGCCATACACACTGCAGAGAGGAGATAAAAGGGAAGCTGTTAGCCATTTGCTGTTAGTCTCACCTCGCCATAAATGCTAATGCTCATTCATAGTCAGACCTCTGCATGAAGACACTGTGGTTCACAAACTACATCTGAAAGTAACACAATGCTCACAGAAGCATTGGAACAAGAGCTTCTCACTGCAACAAAGTAAAATCCCTCTAGTTTTCTGCTGAGAAAAATATCAAACTTTCTTTAACAAACTTTAATTATACATGTGCTCATTAACTATTGCTAAATTATAATAAAATGCTCAGTTTCTTTTAGAAAAGTGTTACAGTGGGATCAAATCTTTATCTTTGAATGAAACAAAGCAGAAGATTCAACATCAATTTGTTCTTCAGGCGAAAGAAAATCACTGTGCGTGCCCTGGAAACACTTTGTTCCAGACTGATATGCCCTTGTTCTGCAGCGAACCGAGTGCAGCAAAACACAACTGCCTGTCTGGAATTGACTGTAAGGGGGAAAAGACAACCTGTAGCCTGATTAATTGAATCTTGCCGAGGCACCTCAGGTTTTAATGTATTCTCTGGCTCCCCTCGGCAGTAGGGGGACAGATCCTAATCTGATAATCTGATAATCTGTGTATTTGCTCAGGCTATTGATCACAGGGGCTTAATCCATTTGATTCATCAACCCTCTGAGAGACCTGAACTGCTACCTGACCCCCCCAATGCAAGCTGAATGCGTGTGATTTCAGACGTCTGCCGCTGTTTGTGTATTTCTGAGTCCACGTATGTGTATTGTGGGTGTGTACACGTTTGGCACATTTGAACAAAAGCACCTACACAGAATTATGATGAGTTCTGCTGAGTGTTTTGGCCATCAAATGAACCCCCTGTCCAGGCTGGAGTGTAAGAGAGCTAAACACGCTTTGGGCATGTTCACTCAGCTGTGAAATATCCCTGGCTCCTATTTTTACAACCTCTGGATGTTTCCCTGGTTCTGCACTACTTAGAGTAAGACCTGATGTGAATGAATGGCACAAGGCTGTGTGTGAGAGTAAGAAAATAGGCGTTCGCTGTGGGCTGCTTTTGTGGTGGAGCAGCTATGGGAAAGAGTCATTGCAGGGGTGCTGATGGTGTTCCGTATCCATTTTTGTTTGCTGTTTGTCTCTCTGTTTTACGTTAGTGTGCACCACCATCCCTCCTCCACTCTCCCTCTCCCCTTCTCCCCTCGGTCCTGCATGTCCATCAGTCAGTCAGGGTCCAGTCAGCTGGCAGGCTCAATCTCACCCAGCCCAGGGAATCCTTAATGGTCTGACCCCCTGCACCCCCCGCAACCAGGGGCCTCATTTCATTAATCTAAGCCCACATGGAAACTCATTCCCTGCCTGACAACCTCTCCCCCAGGGCAGTGAGAGGGTCTGCGGGACAGTGAGGGAGGGGTGTGTGTGCTGCAGCATAGTGATCAATAGTGCTTGTGACCAAACATCTCAAAAGCACATTAAAGTGCCACTCATCCTGGCCCCTCTGTTCCAGGGCCCTCTCCAAATAAATCAAGGGCCGGTCCCAGCAGGTTAGCGGCTGCCAAGGCAGGCGGGCTGGCAGGAGAGGAGGATAGGTGAGTGGGAGGAAGGAGGGGGAGCAGGGATGGAAAGAGGGAGATGGAGAAGTGGTGTAAAAGGCAGATAGAAAAAGGTCCTCACCCCTCCTCCCTCTCTGACTCTGGTCCTGCATTTCTACCTTTATTTTAACCGTAAAGCAGTCTTATGGCAGTGTTCGCTGTCAGGCATTGAGCCGCATGAAAGCTCAGTGGCTGACATGTATTTCTGTGACTACACCTGAAAAAATGTTGTTGAACTGCTATAATAGCTCTGCAACATCAGCTAATGGATAGCAAATAATAAAGGCTGGGTTGTGTATTTTTCATTGTATTTTTAAAAGGAGTCAAGTACTCTCCATTATTTTGGGTCAGCATTGTACAAACAAAGATGGTTTTTAGCAGAGAGTGAACACGCTTGAAAACCTGACGATGCTAAATGTTCCACCTACAGTGGAACAGATATTTGGATCCCATATAAAAGCTCACTGAAAGCCACCACAGAGCATCTTATGTAAATGACTTTTAATCACGCTGGTGTTGAGAAGCGCTGCATACAGAACGACTCGGGTCTCAGGTGTCCTCTTGTCCCTGAGCTGTCAGGTTGTTGTGACACTGTGAAAGGTGTGTTTGCCCTGACGCTCCTAAGCACCACGATGACTAAGCCACAGGAAGCCTCCACAGCTTGGCCATCCCACGTTCCCTGGCTCTGTCGCTGGGTGACCTTGGCTACAGCGTTCGTCATCACAGGCACCGCATCCCACTCACTGCACTTGGCAATTAAAATTCCAGAAATAATTAGGTGGCATTTAAATTGAACAGAAAAGAAATTCTGCAGGCATTCTAGAGAGAAAGGTGATGAGAAAATACTGTACCATTCGAAGTTTCCCTTTGCTTTGTCCCTGTGACAGAATCACAAAATCCTTCAACAAGAGTGTGCAGTATGAGAGGTAGCAATCAAAGAAGAAAAGAGCTTCAGATCACAAAAAGACCACTTCATATTTTATGGAGTGGGCATCCTCAGCATTATAAGATGGAACAAATTCTATTACAGTGTGAGCAAGTGGCCCTTTAATACAGAAAAAAACCCTTCTGGAAACGTTATACAGAGAGGGCCCCATTTCTGGAGCATTAATGTGAGGCAGGGGAGACGAGCGGCAGGAGAAGGAGAGCTCCTGTTTGGCTAATTTTGGGCGACAGTTGAGCGACTGCTGGAATGCGACAGCGTTCCACGGTGCCTTTATTAGCAGTCATATTAGCGGCTGTTCGCAGCAGGGGCAAAAGCTTTAGCCAGTCATTAGCATCACATACTATTTGTCTCCCTGACACAGGGAGGAAGCCGCTGTTGCCTCTTCCTCTGCCTCCTCTCACTGCTGCTTTTTTCTCCACTCTTCTCAGCTTTGTCACCTCCTACTGTCACACAACATTCTAAACTCCTATTTGTACTTCTCTGTTTTCACTCCTTTTCCTTCTATACATCCACTCATTCCATCAACATTTTAGGTGGATGTTACTTCAGTCCTTCTCTCTAATGAATGTCTCTCTATCTCCATTACTGACTCTTCCCACCTTTTTTTCCCCCCCATTTTCTCCTATCTCTTCCTCAGCCTCCGTTACTGTAGCCTCTCCTTCTCTCTCCACAGAGGAGACTAGGGATGGAGGGAATGCACCACCTCTGACTGTGCTCCCTATCCAGCAGGAGGATCTATAGACACGTGTGGCAGAGCCCCGTCTCCATGGTGATACCCTCCAGAAATCCATGAGGGATTCGCCATCCTCACAGCCAGCCAGTGAGGAAAAATGAGAGAGAAAGGCAGACAGGAGAGAGAAAATGAGAGTTGGGGAGGAAAATTAGAGGCTATAGGAGCGAGACAGATGGGAGAATGTATGTTGTAGTGCATGTCTGCATGTGTGTACATACGTCTTTTGTGTGTGCTCAAAACTGGGAAATATATGGTAGGAGGGTTGAAAAGAAAAGGAAAATTGCGTGTGTGTGTGTGTGTGTGAAAGAGGAGAGAGGATCATTTCAGAGCTGTCAGGCTTCTCCCGCTAGCAGGGGAGAACAAAAGACAGTGTCTTGGTGCAGCAGGCTCAGCGCATGGCAGACGCTGCAATTTGGGGCGTTTTCTGGCGGCTCAGGCTCCAGCTTGCATATCAGCTGCTGCGGCCCATTCATACACTAACGCAGACACACACACATCAAAACGGCTGTCAGACTCTCGTAAAACTCATAAAATATTACTTCGTAGCTGCGGTCTTGAAATAATCCTCACTGTCAGTGAAACTTCTATGATGTGTGTGCGAGTGAATGCTTCTGTGCTGCAATTACACGTCCGTTTGGATTTACGTGCACGTCCTAATAAGAGCAACATTTAAGTATATTAATTTCATGTTTGGTTCCAAATTTGAACAACGCGTTAACATGCCAGATCTACCATTTCCTGACGGTACGATTATTTGTTTCGTTGGCTTTGGACGAGGAGTGCAGTGGAGAAGGAGCTAAGAAGCAGCAGCCCTCAACAGACACGCCGAGCATCTCACTGGTTCAATAAGCCTGTTGTTCAGCGCTCCAGCTCTAACATTTGATGCCTGCAGCTAATAAGGCCAGGTCCAGCTTTAGTGAGATACTTCACCACCTGCACTGTCTTGACTTGTGATTGCTGTTAATTCTTGTTCTTTTTTAATTCACACCACTGCTGGTGTCCTTACACCCTACTGCCTCTCTACCTTCCTCTTTGTCCCAAGCCTAGTGAGAGCCTTAAAGCTCTGCAGGGCTGGAATACAGCACCGTACTGAGCAAATACTTTAGTTGGCTTCTCACATGTGCTGAGCAACATCTTCCTACATTTATCCTCGCTCCCTGAGTCCATCCAAGACCTTAGCTGCTCCCTCTTAGCTCCTTTTGTCCTATCTGCCAACTACCAAACCTCATGCTTGGGGGAAAGTACCTCCTAACAGGTTGTTTGTGCTCCGTACTGATAGCGTCCCTATCAAGGAGCTAGAGTGCAGCTGGATGGGATGTGAGAACAAGCTGAGAGCAGAGGAATGAGATGAGACTCAGAGCTGCTCAGATAATTCTTGTTGCTCCAGATGAGATGCCGAAACGCTTCTGTAGATTCTGTTTAATGACACGGGGGAAGGAGGACATTTAAGGCTTAATAATAAAATTCTGAAATGGTGGGATGGGGCTGGAATGCTTTGTCAACTAGACATTAGATTTATGTATTTATTTGTCTTCATTTTATATTATAAACTAAATATCTTTGGATTGTGTGAGGCTTTCATTTTGGTCTCTGATAAGTCAAAACAGACATTCTCACAAATTCTTCTGGCATATTAGAAACCCAACATTTTACCAAGAAAATGTCAGATTAGTCCACTATAAAACAAAACACAAGTACAATTGTACCTTACAGTATGTATGTATTTTCAATCTATATGCAATACTTTACTATGTGAAATTACCCAGCATTTGCATATAGAGACTCCTTGAGCTGAATCCAGCAGGAAGGTTGGGGTCTGGGAGGATATTGATATGTGTATCATACAAGCTGTTTAGCATAATTTTCAAGTGGAAGTCCTGAGCAGGAGAGCTCATCGGGCAGCAGATTCTGGGGGTGTAATGCAGCTATCTGTCATCCTGCAGCTAAAATCACTCCTGGATTAGCCAGGTAAGGAGTCTCTCCACCAGCGTAATGACTTCAATCAATCACCACAACTCAGACACGCTCAGAGAGGCCAGCTAGTTAGACGCTAGCCCATCAGCCATTTTGGAAAAGGAATTCCTTCCTCTGGGTTGTCCATTTGTCGGTGGAGGTTGTCACAGTAGCTGTTTATTCTGATAAGCTGATAGAGACAAGCTGTTGTAAATAAATAAAAAGAACAAGGATAAATATACTGTGAGCAGAGTGCAAGACTTTTACACAGGACCGTATCCTTCCTTTCTTATTATGAGTAGGGTCAATATATAATTGTGGGATTTTTTGTATCATAGTTGACATTTTTGCTGTTTTCAGGTCTAAAATCAACATGGCCGCCTCAAACCAAACACCACATGGTATTTTTAGAGAAAGATTATTCTAAATATTATATTTACAATTGAGTAAAATTGAAATTGAAAGTTATTTCTAAAGATATTGTAGTAAACCTGTTGACTACTTTATATTAAATAAGTCAGAAAGCCTTGGAGTCTGGCCAGTCTTTTCTTCAGGAGGAAATGACATCATGTGGAGCAGGTCATGTGATCTGAAATTAACACACTTCCTGGAGAGGTGTTTTTGTAATAGGTAATTTAGTGGAAAGTGATTTCTCTGACATAGATACAGTTTGTTATTTTCCATATAAAATTTGATATATTGCAAAAAAAGAAATATCTGTCATGATTATCTCAACTTAATGAAAAGAACACAATCAAAACTATTTCTGAATCAGCTCATTTTATTATTGTTTAGTTAATTAGAAGGTGGTTAGTATGAAATTTGGGCGGTTATTTAGCTGACATTTTAGTGATATCCATTTTTTATTAATAACTTATTTTTTTCATCATAAATAATTATGTAATTTTTAAAGACATGATCATAATGAATATAAAAATCACTATTTTTTTCTATTTTTGATAAAAATGTATGCAGGATATATTCCACTGACTTCAAAAGTCCCTCAATTATAGACTGGCTCAGTATTTTGTTCAATTTATGAATAACTGCTTGAAATGGTAAAA